>NC_133334.1:33569833-33827209 GCF_042186555.1 Aquarana catesbeiana | reverse complement strand
GTAATTAATTATATTTATTAATTATTTTACTAGTTAACCAACATTAGAATTTTTCTATAGCCTATGGGCGGATGCATTTGGCCGGAAATGTACGATTGCAGTGTCGTACAGTTTAGCTGCTCCGTCGAA
Source organism: Aquarana catesbeiana (assembly GCF_042186555.1). NCBI lineage: Eukaryota > Metazoa > Chordata > Amphibia > Anura > Ranidae > Aquarana > Aquarana catesbeiana. The sequence goes on along the minus strand of NC_133334.1, from coordinate 33,827,080 downwards.
TCTTCTTAGAACTTTCGACAGACACCACAAGCCAAAGATTCGACGTTTGTATGTTTTCCGTCGCTTTGTCGATTCTTCGTCATTCATATTGAATGGTCTACTCTGCCCCAACAGTCAGCCAACTTTTACATTCGTTTCTCAATCTCCAAGTGCAATGGCGGTCGCGGCATCCGACGTTGTGTCAGATATTGATATGGCATTATAATATAGAATCTATAATAATAAATACCCCCCCCCCCCACAACACGAGCAGCCTCTGAGGCTATCACAACACTAGCAACACTAGTATCATTATCAAGTTCACAACACTAACACAATCTGTGGTAAATTCAAACAACTAGAGAGATTGATTTGCACCACCAATTTTCATTGGTGGGACAAATTCTTTCTACAACTATATATTGACTTAAAAGTTTCCGAGGCCTGCGTGTGATGAAGGATTGTCCCCTCTACCTGAATGAAGAGCTAAATAAGGAATGGACTAGCATTGCAGAATTCTGCACCACTAAGTGGATGGGAACACTCATTTCTCACCGTACGGATAAATTTAACTCAGCCAACCAACAAATCAACTCCCTCATTGAAGAGATATCTAGATCCTCTACCGAGATTCCATCATCATGGTTAGAGATACTAAAAGAGAAAACACAAAAAGATGAAGATAATTTCATAAACAAAAAAATGGGGAAATTGAAACGTGACCTGGATGATTATAACCTCAATAGGATTTTTTCATGGAATAAAAAGAATAGGCCCTATACACCCCCCACTCATACCAATTCTCATTCCCTAAGCCATACTAGGCAGGACCCCGTATCCCTTAGTCACCCCCCCATACCTCTCATGAGTATTCGTTTTTCAAACGATAGAATTTCTAACATACAGCAGCGGAAGAGTCGTCACCTACAGTTTTCCAACCCATTGCCTCGTCATCCCCACAATGGCGATAATAACAAAAAGGATGAACTCATCCGTGCTTTACACCAATTCTACAATAGGCCCCTGAATCCAAAAACCCCGACTTCATCCATTTCTTCTGGCCCCAGTGTTTCAGTTGCTCCCATGGAGGTCTCAAACAAGTCTAGTGGTTCTTCTCTCACTCCTAACCCAGTGAATTCCTCCATTCCCACTAAACCAGAATCCTCTCTAATTAAGACACTATCCACCCCGAACAATTCAATCTCTTGTGGTCCCCCATCTGCACCCTCTTCCAGTATTATACCACCTCCTTTTTTAGCGCCCAGTCCTCCTCTTGCACAAACCTCCCGAAAAAGAAAACTCATAGAAGAGGATGCAGAGGGGGACAGAAGAGAAAATCAGACAAACACACTGAAATACCCCAAACTATAAAAATATTCAACTTATCTTCACATATGTTATCCCATGCAGATTTATCCCTCCTTGGTCGAGGACTCAACTTTGCGCCAACCAATAAACCAAACCCTTTTGTTCTTTTTAAAGATCTAAATGCTTATGTACGTAATCTTACTTTAAAAAGGCACTTTCATATCCAATCCGAAAAATTAGCTAATACCCCATGCAACCCCGATGCCCAGATCAGTTCCACTTTAGTACCACCTGAACTCAGCCCTGAACTCTCTTCAGATGCGGATAGTTCTGACGTATTTGATAGTGATGACGCATTGCTTCACATACTGACCCAGCATCTTGCAACATCCCCTCCAATTATCCATACTTCATTAAAACCGAAGTCTATATTTTTTCCTACACAATCTAAGGGCCCTTATATAGAAGCATTCTACAGAATTGTCTTCTCAGACTTAAAGAAACTGTGCGAATCCTCCTCGGCCTCCAAGTCCAACAACTTATCCCCCTCAGAAATTAAAGCTCTTGACCAAATCATTCATAGAGACGATCTGGTAATAAAATCTGCCGATAAGGGAGGAGGTATTGTACTACAGAATAAAGCAGATTATCTCAAGGAATCATACAGGTTACTTTCAGATAACAGGACATACGTCAAACTTTCTAAGGACCCTACTACCGAATACGCCATGGAAGCTGACCAACTGATTTCCACTGCCCTGCAAAAGGGTATTATCTCTAAAACTGAGAAGTCTTTCTTGCATAAGACCTTCTATCAGGTACCTTATTTTTATCACCTACCTAAGATCCATAAAAGCTTAGAGGATCCCCCAGGCAGGCCTATCGTGGCGGCCATGGAGAGTGTCACCACTGGTTTCAGTTTATATATTGACCAATTCTTACAACCCATGGTTACCCAGCTACAATCATATATTCGGGATGGTACTCACCTTATGGAAATGTTGTCCCCTTACAAGTGGGAGCCTACCTACATCTGGCTCTCACTCGACGTAAGTTCACTGTATACTTCCATTCCACACGACTTCGGACTGAAGGCACTGGAGCATTTTCTATCTGCAGATCCTTTGATCAACATGCGCCAAGCAGAGTTTGTTGTGCAAGCAGCAAGGTTTTGCTTGACGCATAACTACTTTTCCTTTAATGGAGAGTACTACCTACAGATACAGGGCACAGCAATGGGGGCTAACTTTGCACCATCTTACGCTAATCTAGCGATGGGTCTATGGGAAAATAATTTCATCTACAAAAACAATCCCTTTGCGGCCAACATCATATTCTTTGGTAGATATATCGATGACCTAATTATCATCTGGGATGGGGATATTGACCTAATCAACTCCTTTGTTCAACATTGTAATACCAACCCTTATGGGTTGTCCTTCACGTCAGTTTCTGACCCGGCTACCATTGCTTTTCTCGATCTGGAATTAGGACATGATGGTTCCATCATTACTTCTAAAAATTATACTAAGCCTACAGCAGGTAATTCCTATTTACACTTTAACAGTTGTCACCTTCCCAAATGGGTTACAAATATTCCAAAAGGACAGTTCTGCCGGCTTCGTCAGAACTGCACCAAGGATTCAGATTATGTCGAGCTAAGTGAAACTCTCAAGAGAAAGTTCCATGACAAAAAATATCCCGAACCCTTGGTGGAAGATGCTTTTAGTTATTACCTGCAAGGTAAACCATCAAAACCCATAACTAATCCGTCGACTTATGGTGAGTCTAGCAAGTTTATAACCACCTTTCATAATAAGTATAAAGGTATGGAGAAGATTCTGGTAAAACACTGGGGGATATTACACCAAGACCCCCATCTAAAAACATCACTCCCAATTCGCCCCAAGGTGATCTATCGCAGGGCTCCCAACCTTAGAAGTAAGATTGCACCCAGCAAGTTCAGATCCATTCCAACAGCATCGTCTGTACCTACACTGATCCCCCTAGTAGGCATGTACCAGTGCCGTAAGGCCTTGTGCAAAACCTGCAAATTCATTCAGCATGGACAGAAGTCCTTCACCACTAAGGGTAAGACCTTTGTGCTAAAGGAATTCTACAACTGTTCATCCGACTTCGTCGTTTATGGCCTAATGTGTCCGTGTGGCCTAATGTATGTGGGCCGGACAATTAGAGCCCTGAGACGAAGATTTGGGGAACACAGAAGGCTCATAGAAGGTGGAACAGATCCTCATAGTGTCCCAAGACATTTCTCCTTAGCCCACCAAGGTTCTACTGAGGGCCTGAAAGTGTGGGTAATTGAACAAATTCCGAGGTCTCTCCCGGCGGCTGAAAGATTCAAAAGGCTCTGTGCACGTGAGACTTTTTGGATCTATACCTTAGATGTACTCTCGCCGGGAGGAATCAACGAAAGCATTGAGATTGCAACTATTCTGTAAACACAATATTATACCCCAATGTACTCTTTTATCTATTTATTTTATATCTGTTTACCATTTATAACCAAATGAGTAAGCTGTTTTAATGATAATCATACACTGACCTCCGAAGGTCTGATGGGTTCCCCGTTTTCGCTTTTGTTTTTGTTTTTCTGTGTTTTGACTGTTTTTTTAGAAAATGAACTCTATAGAACCCGTTCACCTCTCTACATACATGGGCTTCCCCCCCCCCCTTTCCCCCCCCCCCCTTTTTCTTGAATAGGCCCCCTTTCTTCCCTTTATGTTGTTATGAGCGGCGCATGCATGGAGGCCACTTAGCAGTGGGCCCCTTATGCGTGCGCATGCACCTGACAAAATACATACCTGTGCACATATATGCACATATTCGTACATGTATATAGATGTATTAATAATCTTAACCTTAATGTTAATCTTAATGTTCATTTTACTCTAACTATCATCTCATGATACAACAACATTTTTATTTAACTCTATTTATCCTTATTAGCATCTATAATTATCATCATCACTTTGAGCATATTTTTATTTATTTATTTTTATTTTTATTTTTATTTTCATTTTTATTTTTATTTTTATATTTATTTTTATTTTTATTTTTATTTTTAATTTTAATCTTAATTTTATTTTTATTTTTATTTTTATTTATTTTTATTTTTATTTTTATTTTTATTTATATTTATTTTTATTTTTATATTTATTTTTATTTTCACTTTTACTTTCACTTTCATGTTTATTTCTAATTAAATCTTCATATCCACCTTTATTCTATTTATATATACATTCCCCTACATATTGATTTACACCCTGTCATTCTTTGGATAAACCAGATACACAGCCATCATCCTTTGTCCTTTTCCCTCCCCCTCACTGTGTTCCTGTCAATCCGCTCTTCCTTCTTCCCCTTTTCTCTCCAGTCCCCGCCCCCATTCTCTTCTTAAACCACTTCCACGATCCCTCTGCAGCTTTGATGAAGGAGCGCGGCTACCGTGCTATCGTAGCCTGCACGCTCACGAAACGCGTCGCATCCCAGTGACGTCACAGCTCCGCGCCTGCTTTCCATCAGCGTCCCAGGCCTCGCTTTGGAACCTCATCACCGCGGCCGGCTTCAGCGGTGTTCAGGCACAGCCGCACGCACAGCAGGACTCAGCGCCAGTTAGTGACAGACCTGACGGACCCCTCTCCTCCTGGATTTCTAGTTACATTACATGCTTAATGTTAATCTACAAAATGTGAGTGGTTTGCACAGAGTTTTTATTAAAATTGGTTTTAATACTGCACTTAGAGGCGCCTCCTCTCCTTGTGTTTTTTTGCAGTTTTTTTGCAGATTATTGGGGCTTAGGTTCAGCTCTTCCAGGAAGGCAGCCATTAGTGTGGACTTTGAAATACTTGTTTGAACGTTTTATTTAGTCCCCTTTTTTCCCCACATAGACTTTTGATGGACTTTATTAATTATCACCTCCTGCCATCCACATAATGGGTACATAGGAATGCCCAGCAATTTTGCGCCTTTACTTGCCTACACTAACACAATAGAAGCAGATTATTATGAAAAAGTTAAGTTGAACTGTAGCTTGCTTCACTATTGTTCTGCTGCTGTGCTTATGCTTAATTGCTAAATAATTCAGGTTCTCTGACAAACGGACCAGATAAGATTGACTGTCTTCTGAAATGATTCAGTGTGTGTGTCTCTCTCTGCTAGCAAATCGTAAGTGAAAGTAAGTTGGCTGTACGTGTGTACTTAGTTCTAGCTATTTTACTGCCCCTCCTCTTTGGTTACAATCGGCCAATAACATTCATCATCATCGTTATTTTTATTTTACTTCCCCCACCCTATTCCAGCAGCGATCTTTTCTCTCTATGTCGAATCTTTTCTCTCTATGTCGAATCTTTTCTCTCTATGTCGAATAATCTTGGACTAATAGAGTTAAGGTTAGGCACATTCGACCACAGGTTTGATAGACACAGATTGTTATTGTCAGCGTCATGTCGAATCTTCTAACTATATCAAACTGTTGTCGTAACAAAAACGAAAATAAAGCATTTGTTTATGTGGGATCTTTCGTTTTTCGTATCCTGCGCTTTCGTTATCGTTTGTTAAAATGATAACGAAAATACCTGAAATTCGGACGAAAATGCATTCGGACGAAAACGAATGCACATGTCTATAGAGTAGAAAGGGAAAGGTGAAGAAAAGAAAAGCGTTATAAAATAGAAAGGGAAAGGTGTGGAAAGAAAGGAAAAGGAAAGGAAAAGGAAAGGAAAGTTATAAAATAAAAAGGGGAAGGTGTGGGAAGGGAAGGGGAAGGAAAATGGATGGAAAGAAAAAAAGAAAAGAAAAGAAAGTTATGAAATACTATAGAAAGGAAAAGGTGTGGGAAGGGAAAGGAAAGGAAAAGGGAATGAAAAAAAAGTAAGGAAAAGGAAAGTTATAAAATAGAAAGAGAAAGGTGTGGAAAGGGAAAGGAAAAGGGATGGAAAGAAAAGATAAGAGGGATATAAAATCGAAAGGGAAATGTGAAGAAAAGAAAAGCAAAGAGTTATAAAATAGAAAGGGAAAGGTGTGGAAAGAAAGGAAAATGGAAGGAAAAGAAAAGGAAAGGAAAAGGAAAAGGAACATTATAAAATAGAAAGGGAAAGATGTGGAAAGGGAAAGGGAAAGGAAAAGGGAAGGAAAGGAGAAGGAAAGAAAAGGCAAGGAAAAGGTAAGTCATAAAATAAAAAGGGAAAGGTTTCAGAAGGAAAGGAAAAGGGATGGAAAGAAAAAAAAGAAAAGAAAGTTATGAAATACTGTAGAAAGGAAAAGGTGTGGGAAGGGAATGTGAAAGACAAGGGAATGAAAAAAGGACAAGGAAAAGGAAAGAAAAGGAACGTTATAAAATAGAAAGGGAAATGTGTGGGAAGGGAAAGGAAAGGAAAAGGGATGGAAAGAAAAGATTAGAGGAATATAAAATTGAAAGGGAAATGTGAAGAAAAGAAAAGCAAAGCATTATAAAATAGAAAGGGAACAGTGTGGAAAGAAAGGAAAATGGAAGGAAAAGAAAAGGAAAGGAAAAGGGAAGGAAAGGAAAATGAACATTATAAAATAGAAAGGGAAATATGTGGAAAGGGAAAGGAAAAGGAAAGGAAGGGAAAGGAAAAGGAACATTATAAAATAGAAAGGGAAATATGTGGAAAAGGAAAGAAAAGGCAAGGAAAAGGAAAGTCATAAAATAAAAAGGCAAAGGTGTTGGAAGAAAAGGGAAAGGAAAAGGGATGGAAAGAAGAAAAGAAAGCTGTGAAATAGAATAAAAAGGTGTGGGAAGGGAAAGGAATAGAAAAGGGAAGGAAAAATGGGCAAGGAAAAGTAAAGAAAAATGAAATGGGAAGAAAGGAGTAGAAACGTGAAAAAAGGGGGGGGGAAAGGAAGGGAAAGGGAAGGGAAAAGGAATTTAAAGTGAAAGAAAAACAAAAGAAAAGAAAGAGTTGAGGATTGAAAAAAAGGCTAGGTAGATAGATATATAAATACTATGAGTTATGACACATCACATTACCTTTCTTTCTCGAACATCACGGGACACAGATCCACAGTAATTACTGATGGGTTATATAGGGTATCACTGGTGATTGGACACTGGCACACCCTATCAGAAAGTTCAACCCCCTATATAATCCCTCCCCTTGCAGGGATACCTCAGTTTTTACGCCAGTGTCTTAGGTGATGGACGTGTAAAGATGTCCTGTGCTGAGCTCCAAGGGGAAGATCCTATATCCTATACTGGGGCAAGCCAGGCAGATCAGATCCATTCAAAGTGTCCTTTTGTGGCCGAATTGGATGGTACCCGGGCCTCGTGTCCGAAGAAACGAGGTTTTACCTGTAACGCTTCTCTTTTTAGAGAGCTGGACCCCGCATATTAGAAAATGGTTTTTCTAGCCTAATTTCTAGCCGGGTGCTTTACAGGTCCAGAACTGTGGATCTCCCTATTCGTAGGGGGCCCCAGTCTCTGACGGTTTTTTCAAACGTTGCGGTGAGCCCACCGTGAGAGGTGAAGATTGGGTCTGTATAATAGAACCCTGCGGCTGGATAAGGTAAGAGGAGATTCCACAGAATTTTTTAATTCTAGTAGGTATTCTCCTTTAAGGTAAATGCATGCTATGCCTATTGTGACCACCGGGGGCTGCCAAGAGCACATACCTTGTCATGCTGATGTCGGTCTCAGTGTTCTCACGTTGCACAGCGTCTCCGGCCGGCTCCAGGTAGGATGGGATGGGGGGATTTCTCATGTACGAATGTTCCCCCAGGCTAGGGGGAGGCCAGGTGTCTGTAGGGTGGTTGTATACCGCTCGAGCACCGCCGCCGCCGCCATTGCCGCCATTGCCGCTATTTACAGGCTACAGGCCCATCACTACCGGCCTCTCTCCTTCCTCCCCCTCCCTCAGCCTTCCTCCATATTGTTTCCGGAGGGTCGGCCAGCGCGTGATGCGCTCGTTTTTTCAAAATTTGAGGGGGGGGTGGTAGAGGGGGGCGGGGCGTCAGCACAGGTGCTTAGACGCCCAAAAGCACACTGTACAGGTGCACACAGCCTTCTGGAGGGACACAGAGCTGACGGTCGCATGTAAGGTGGGACACAGGAATTCTCCTAGGCAGCATTTACTAAGGTAACACCAGACTGGACATTTGGTAGCAGGGCTTTTAGCCGGTCTACATCACTCAGCAGTTAGTGTTCATTTTGTGATACCTCCACCTTGTTGCTTTGCACTATGGGTAGAAGAGGTTCAAACGCCCCAAGAACCAGAGACTCTAGGGGATCTCGGTCGGGTTCTGAGGACCCCCTTTCTGCAGCATCTTCCCCCCCCTGAGGGGCCAGGGACGGCTAGCCAGAGGGAGCCATTGGGGTCAGGGGCTATACTTGCCTCCGGCACTTCAACCCCTGTATACATTACACAGGAGGTTTTTTCCTCAACCATTAGTGGTTTAGAGGAGAGATTATTGGCCGTGATTACGTCTTCACTCAGTGGAAGAAAACGCACTAGGCCTTCCTCTGTTTCCCAAGACCCTCAGGAAGAGAAGCTCTGGGATAAAGGAGATGAATCCCTTTCAGAGGATCGGGATGGGACGGATGATTCCTCTTCGGAGGAATCAGGTGGAGAGGAAACCTCTGCAACTTCCCAGGAGGAGAAAGTCTTAGTGCAGATCCTTACTGGATTGGTCCACTCCACATTTAAAGTACCCGTATCTGAATCAGTTAAAGAACCCTCTTCTTCTTTAGGGTCACTGAAACCTCCTCAAACAGCACATGCTTTTCATGTTCATAATTTACTTGAAAAGCTCATTTATTCTGAGTGGGATCACCCAGACAAACGTTTTTTTCAGCCGAGAAAGTTTTCAACACTTTATTCGATGGAAGAAAAGTTTATTAAAATGTGGGGAATACCAGCCATTGGTGCCGCCATTTCCTCCATAAATAATAGTCGGACTTGTCCTGTAGACAATGCTCAGATGCTCAGGGATCCTGTAGATCAGTGGTTCTCAACTCCAGTCCTCAGGACCCACCAACAGGCCAGATTTTAAGTATTACCTTGGGGAGATGCAGACTAGAATACTGCAATCACTGAGCAGCAAATGATATCATCTGTGATGTATTTCAGTTATCTTGCAAACCTGGCCTATTAGTGGGTCCTGAGGACAGGAGTTGAGAACCACTGCTGTAGATAAAAAGATGGAGTCCCTATTGAACGATGTTTTCTCCTTGGCAGGTTCAGTGGCTAAACCTGCAGTTGCAGCGATTGGAATCTGTCAATACTTAAGAGACCATGTTAAGCAGGTTATCAAAGTATTACCTGAACAGCAGGCCCAGGGGTTGGCGAACCTTCCTGCGACCCTATGTTACGTTGTGGACGCCATCAGAGATTCTATCGTGCAAACCTCTCCTCTTTCACTGGGGTTGGTGCATATACGTAGAATCCTGTGGTTGAAAAATTGGTCAGCCGAAGCACCATGTAAGAAGCTGCTGGCTGGGTTTCCGTTTCGTGGTGCAAGGTTGTTTGGAGAAGACTTGGATGACTATATCAAGAAAATCTCTGGTGGGAAAAGTAATCTCCTTCTAGCATTAGAGCGACTTTTGTCGCAGGAGGTCATTATGATGGTTCCCCCAAAGGACCAGGGGTCGGGCTTCTATTCCAACCTTTTTACGGTCCAAAAACCAAATGGGGGTGTCAGACCCATTCTGGATTTAAGGGATCTGAACCGATTCCTAAGGATTCAGTCCTTCCGCATGGAATGAATTCGGACAGTAGTCTCCACCCTGCAGGGAGGAGAATTTCTGGCATCGATAGACATCAGAGATGCATATCTGCATGTGCCCATTTTTCCTGCTCATCAGAAGTTTCTGCACTTCGAGATAGGAGGGCGCCATTTCCAGTTTGTGGCTCTGCCTTTTGGGATAGCCACTGCACCTCGAGTGTTCACAAAGGTCTTGGCCCCTCCTCCGGCCAGATTAAGGGCTCAGGGTATAGCTGTCATAGCATACCTAGACGACCTGCTACTGATAGACCGGTCGGTAGCCACCTTGAACGGGAACTTGAGAACCACAGTCAAGTATCTGGAACACCTAGGTTGCATCCTCAACCTAGAAAAATCTTTCCTAAAACCAGTAAGAAGACTGGAGTATTTAGGTCTGATCATAGATACAAGCCAGGAGAAAGTATTTCTACCTCAGGCAAAGATCACTGCTTTAAGGGAGCTGATTCTGGCAGTCAGGACCAAGAAGGGTCCTTCTGTCCGCCTTTGTATGAGGCTGCTAGGGAAGATGGTGTATTCATTTGAAGCAGTTCCTTATGCTCAGTTCCATTCAAGACTACTGCAACACAATATTCTGTCGGCCTGGAACAAGAAGGTTCAGGCGTTAGACTGTCCGATGCACCTGTCACCTGCGGTGCGTCAGAGCCTCAATTGGTGGCTCATACCCGAAAACCTGCAGAAGGGGAAATCCTTTCTACCGGTTACCTGGACGGTGGTAACAACAGATGCCAGTCTGTCAGGTTGGGGAGCAGTTCTGGAACAGTCTGCGGTTCAGGGGGTATGGTCCAAGACAGAGAGGACCTTACCCATCAACATTCTGAAGGTCCGGGCAGTATACCTAGCCCTAAAAGCTTGGACTATCAGGCTACAGGGTTGCCCGGTCAGGATCCAGTCCGACAATGCCACAGCAGTGGCTTATGTCAATAATCAGGGAGGCACCCGGAGCCGAGCTGCTCAAAAGGAGGTGAACCAGATCTTAGTCTGGGCAGAGATGCATGTGCCATGCATATCGGCAGTTTTCATCCCAGGGATAGAGAACTGGCAGGCGGACTATCTAAGTCGCCAGCAGTTACTTCCAGGGGAATGGTCTCTGCATCCCGACGTCTTTTGGGCCATATGCCAAAGATGGGGGGTTCCAGATGTAGATCTCTTTGCATCCCGATTCAACAAAAAGATAGACAAATTTGTGGCAAGGACAAAAGATCCTCTTGCATGCGGGACGGATGCGTTGGTGATTCTGTGGCATTGGTTCTCACTGATTTATGCATTCCCACCTATTCTGCTACTGCCACGACTCCTTCGCAGGATCTGGTTGGAAAGGAAGTCGGTACTTCTGGTGGCCCCCGCTTGGCCCAGAAGGACATGGTATGCGGAAATAGTAAGGATGGCGGTGGGTTCCCCGTGGACGCTACCAGTACGACCAGACCTGTTATCTCAGGGTCCAGTGTTCCATCCTGCTTCACAAACGCTAAATTTGACGGTTTGGCTATTGGAACCCACGTTCTGAAGAGTTGTGGGCGCTTCAGGTCCTGTGATATCTACCTTGATCAATGCAAGGAAGCCAGCTTCCAGAATGATTTATCATAGAGTCTGGAGAGCTTATATATCCTGGTGTGAATCCAAGGGTTGGCACCCCAGAAAGTATGTGATCGGTAGAATTCTTGATTTTCTACAATTGGGGTTAGAGATGAAGCTGGCCTTGAGTACCATCAAGGGCCAGGTCTCAGCGTTATCAGTATTTTTTCAACGGCCACTTGCTTCGCATTCTTTGGTCCGAAACTTTTTGCAGGGGGTGACGCGCCTTAATCCTCAGGTTAAAGCGCCCCTAAACCCCTGGGACTTGGTTCTGTCTGTGTTACAGAAACAGCCTTTTGAACCAATATGTCAGATTCCTTTGGTCTTGTTGACAAGGAAGTTAATTTTTCTGGTAGCCATATCTTCTGCTTGAAGAGTATCAGAATTAGCAGCTCTTTTCTGTAAAGAGCCTTATTTGATTGTACACAAGGATAGAGTGGTACTGCGCCCTCATCCTAGTTTTTTACCAAAGGTGGTTTCTGATTTTCATTTAAACCAGGACATTGTTCTGCCTTCCTTTTTTCCAGATCCCTGTTCTTCGGAAGAGAGATCACTACATTCGTTGGATGTAGTAAGAGCAGTCAAGGCCTATCTCGAGGCAACTGCTCAGATTCGCAAAACGGATGTTTGGTTCGTGCTGCCAGATGGTCCCAATAGAGGACAGGCAGCGTCAAAAGCTACCATTTCTAAATGGATTCGACAGTTGATTATTCAGGCTTACGGTTTGAAACAGAAGATTCCTCTGTTTCAGATCAGGGCACATTCCACAAGGGCTATTGGTGCTTCTTGGGCAGTGCATCACCGGGTCTCTATGGCTCAGATCTGCAAGGCCGCAACCTGGTCTTCAGTCCATACATTCACCAGATTCTATCAGGTGGATGCGAGAAGGCATGAGGATATCGTCTTTGGGCGTAGCGTGCTGCAGGCAGCGGTACAGGGTCCTCAGGTCTCATTGCACCCTACTTGGTCGTGGTTTCCCCCCCTCAGATAGCATTGCTCTGGGACATCCCATCAGTAATTACTGTGGCTCTGTGAAAGAAAATAGGATTTTTTAAGACAGCTGTAAAGGTTAGGTTATGCTAAGGTTCTTTCTATGTAGGGAAAAATAGGATTTTTTTAAGACAGCTTACCTGTAAAATCCTTTTCTTTCGATGGACATCACGCCCCTCTTCTAATACACTATATTGCTTGGCTACAAAACTGAGGTATCCCTGGAAGGGGAGGGATTATATAGGGGGTTGAACTTTCTGATAGGGTGTGCCAGTGTCCAATCACCAGTGATACCCTATATAACCCATCAGTAATTACTGTGGCTCTGTGTCCCGTGATGTCCATCAAAAGAAAAGGATTTTACAGGTAAGCTGTCTTAAAAAATCCTATTTTTCCCTACATAGAAAGAACCTTAGCATTCACGTTATGATATCTTTTTATCATACATTTATTTTCTTTATACACCACTTCTTATTAAGAACATCATGGGCCTGGTGCTAAGGATTTTGGTGGGGCTTTTAAAAAAAATAAAAATGCAAACAATTTTTTGTTATAACTAATCCAATTAAATAGAGAGAGTGAGGATGAGAGAGAGGGGGGATGAGAGAGGATGCGCATGAGCATGCGTGGGAGTGACATCAATGCAGCCCGGCCAAGGCAAGTTACCTAAAGCACAGAACCCGGGAGGAAGACGGGGGGAAGATGGAAGTGCCCGGGACCCGCTGGATTGATCACAGCGCACCGCTGGAGGGCTCAGTCCGACAGGTAAGTATACCCTAATGTGCTAATATGCTGTGCATACTAGTACATTATGGCATAACCTACCTCAGGGCCTCAAAAAGTAGTAATGTTAGCAAAGTTTACTACGGCTTTAATATCACAGGATCCAAGGAGCCTCTTATGGGGCCCCCTACTGACCCGGGGGTCCTTGGGCAGTGCCCAAGTGCATAGTTGCCAACATTTCAAAAATATATACAGGGACACTTTTTTTTACCAGTGGTATATTTAGAGTAGCTGACATCCCCTATGTTCCTCTATACATCAAAGTAGTAATCACAAATTAAATGAGTACTAACAATGGGCAGAACAAATATGAGGACTGAGAAGATTTCCTTTAGTTGAACTAACAAAAGTGTGCCCATTCTAGAGCTGGTAACATTGAGGATATTCAATATAATTTTAAAGAACTGATTTTGTGGGTAAGAAGCATAGGGGAGGAGTATGGATGCTATAAAAGTGGGGAGTATGTGCAGGTGAGGGAGAGGAATGTGGAGGGTATAACAGTGGGCACTATGTACAGGAGAGGGTTGTGGGGGGTATGACAGTGAGCAATATGCACAGTAGAGGAGTTTGGAGGGTTGATAGTGGGCAGTATATACAGGAGAGGAGTGTGGAGGGTATGACAGTGGGCAGCACGTACAAGAGAGGAGTGTGGAGGATATTATGGGGGCAGTATGTACAGGAGAGGAGTGTGGAGAGAAAGACAGCTGGCAGTATGTACAGGAGAGGGGTGTGGAGGGTATGACAGTTGTCAGTATGTACAGGAGAGGAGTGTGGAGGGTATGATGGGGCAGTATATACAAGAGAGGAGTGCGGAGGGTATGACAGTGGGCATTATGTACAGGAGAGGAGTGTGGAGGGTATCACAGTGGGCGGTATGTACAGGAGAGGAGTGTGGACGTTATGATAGTGGGCAGTATGCACAAGAGAGGAGTGTGGAGGGTATGACAGTCGGCACTATGTACAGTAGAGGAGTTTATGAAAGTGGGCAGTATGTACAGGTGAGGAGTGTGAAGGGTATGGCAGTGGGCAGTAAGTACAGGAGAGGAGTGTGGACAGTATGACACTGAGCAGTATGTACAGGAGACGAGTGTGGAGGGTAAGACAGTGGGCAGTATGTACAGAAGATGGGTGTGGACGGTAAGATAGTGAGCAGTATGTACAGGAGAAGAGTGTGGAGGATATGACAGTGGGCAGTATGTACAGGAGAGGAGTGTGGAGGACATGACAGTGGGCAGTATGTACAGGAGAAGAGTGTGGAGGGTAAGACAGTGAGCAGTATGTACAGGAGAGGAGTGTGGAGGGTATGACAGTGGGCAGTATATACAGGAGAGGAGTGTGGACAGTATGATACTGAGCAGTATGTACAGGAGACGAGTGTGGAGGGTAAGACAGTGGGCAGTATGTACAGGAGACGGGTGTGGAGGGTAAGACAGCGAGCAGTATGTACAGGAGAGGAGTGTGGAGGGTAAGACAGTGGGCAGTATGTACAGGAGATGGGTGTGGAGGGTAAGACAGTGAGCAGTATGTATAGGAGAGGAGTGTGGAGGGTAACACAGTGAGCAGTATGTACAGGAGAGGAGTGTGGAGGGTAGGACAGTGACAGTGATTTAAACTGGCCGCTCTGTAATGTTGCTTCTGACAGGCTGTGCAAGGAGCCCAGTATCTCCAGGACCATAGGTGATAGGAGCCCCAAATTTTGAACAGTGGTGGGGTAGGTCTTCAACTACATACCCTCTAAATTTGCCATGACCCTCAAAGTCGATCTTTTTTTTTTTTTTTGACAAATGGGCCTATCTTAACCACTTCCTACCCCGCCCATAGTCAAATGACTTCCGCAGGAGGGTTCTCCCATCCTGGGCGGGCGTCTTATGATGTCCTGGGCTTCCTGGTCATATAGAGGGCGCGCACCGCGTCACTCGGGAGCCGGTGCGTGTGCCCGGCAGCCACGATGCCCGCCGGGCACCTGCGATTGCCGGTAACAGAGCACACAGATCCACGTCCTGTTAGGGGAGAGGAGACCGAACGTTTGTTCCCAGTACAGAGAAACACCGATCGGTCTCCTCCCCTTGTGAGTCCCCTCCCCCTACAGTTAGAATGACTTCCTAGGTAACACATTTAACCCCTTGGTCATCCCCTAGTGTTAACCCCTTCCCTGCCAGTGAAATTTATACAGTAAACAGTGCATTTTTACAGCACTGATCGCTGTATAAATGTGAATGGTTCCAAAATAGTGTCAAAAGTGTCTGATGTGTCCGCTGCAATGTCACAGTCACAATAAAAATCGCAGATCGCCGCCATTAAAAAAAATAATAATAAAAATGCCATAAATTTATCCCTTATTTTGTAGACGCTATAACTTTTGCGCAAACCAATCAATATACGCTTATTGAGATTTTTTTTTTTACCAAAAATATGTAGAAGAATACACATCGGCCTAAACTGAGGAAAAAAGTGTCCGAATTGTCTGTATTTCTTGATAGAAGGCACTGTACGTTGCACATGACCAGCATCCTCTGAGGAAGCCCGTCTTATGGGCGAAACATGTTGGGAAGTCCATCATATACTGCTGTGTTGTAAAAAAAGGCTGCGGGAACCAGGGGACATATGCACGCTGCTCCTTTCTATTCAGATATCCTCTATATGATCATATGGATGCGTGTGGCCCCTGGTATTTAGCCAGCTGCTGAACCTGCCCTTTTGGTCTTTATTTACCATCTACAGCCACTTTTAGCGCATGTTTTTTTTGATGCAGTAAAACATCTAGTCATCCCAGCAGTCATTGGGCCCCCCTTTTTTAGGAGATATAGAAGGCACTGTACGTTGCACATGACCAGCATCCCCTGAGGAAGCCCGTCTTATGAGCAAAACATGTTGGGAAGTCCATCATATACCGCTGTGTTGTTGTAACTATAAACAACTGTACTAGCCATCATTGTATCTCCTTTCCCTTTTTCCCTTTTAAACGAATGAATTCTTATTTTGCTCCTCAAAATAAAATAATTTTTTTATATATTATATTTGATATTATTCTCAATTTATTTGCACCTCCAAAGTCCCAATTTCTATGTTTTTCTAATGAGGAAAAAATTTGTTTTTAAAAAAATTGGATATTTATTATAGCAAAAAGTAAAAAAATATTGTGTTTTTTTTCTCAAACTTGTCACTCTTCTTTTGTTTATAGCGCAAAAAATAAAAACCACAGAGGTGATTAAATACCACCGAAAGAAAGCTCTATTTGTGGTACAGTGTTGCATGACCGCGCAATTGTCATTCAAAATGCGACAGAGCTGAAGACTGAAAATTGGCCTGGGCAGGAAGGGGGTGAAAATGCCTGGTATTGATGTGGTTAAGGTAAGGGGCCTGGAGCTGCAGCTCCAACAGCCCCTATGTTATTCCGGCCCTGTCTGGGATAACAGAAGTAAAATCTGACTGCCTCGCTCTGAGCCCCACACACACACACTGAAGAGCCTCAAAGCCAGCACGTGTGAAATAAAAAGACAGGCAAGCCTTGTGTCCTGGATATAGTCTGTGAGATGTCACATCCAATGACAGCCTCAGTGAGGAAGCCACTATACGAAGAGGCATTGTGTCAAAGAGATGCCCACTGTGACTCCAGTCTAATACTCCAGCTTGGCCAGCATTCAGGAAAGTGAGGAGGAATCCTTACACCAGCAGTTTTTACTGCGTCGTCTTTCTCCGGTGAAAGGACAAAATGAAGACGTGTTGTGTTTCATCATGTGTTGTAGAACAGACAGGACAAGGGAAAGGAGCAGAAGAGCAGAAATCAGCTCTTCTATGGAAGACAACAGAAGATCCCTTCTGTACTGTGAAATAATTTAGGCCTGATTTTTGCATCAGTCGGTGTAAATGTTATGTGGTTGAACATTTATCTTCTGAGATCTGTAAAAGAGAAATTTCAGTCTTGGTTTTCTCATTTCCTCCTCCTGCCTTTTCCAAGTCCCATTATTATAAGATTATGGCGCTTTAGCAAAGATCTTCCAACCTGCCGTTATTTCTTGTTTTATAGGCCAAGCTGCCTATATTGATGAGTTCAGATTTTGAAAATATATCTCTAATGTTTTTTTTTTTTTTCAAACTGTCAACTGTACAAACTACTCAGTGGCAGTTGTTCAGGTTTGGGTGTTTATTTATTGTTATATTATTATTAATAATAATAATGATGACTTATTTAAAAATGGAGTTCCAGCCCGTATTAAAAAAAAAAAAATTAAAGTCAGCAGCTACAAATACTGTAGCTGTTGACTTTTAATATAAGGGCACTTATGCCACGTACACACAACTGGACTTTCCGGCGGAAAAGGTCTGACGGAATCATTCCATCGGACATTTCGATCGTGCGTGGGCTTCATCTGACTTTTTCTTTCTAAAATTCTGACGGACCTAGGAATAGAACATTTTTCAAATCTTTCGGATGGAATCAGTTCCTATCGGGAAAAACGCTCATCTGTATGCTAGTCCGACGGACCAAAAACGACGCAAGGGCAGCTATTGGCTACTGGCTATTGAACTTCCTTTTTCTAGCCCCATCGTACGTCATCGCCTTCTAAACGAACGGACTTTGGTGTGATCGTGTGTAGGCAAGTCCGTATCAGCGGAACTCCATCAGAACTCCGTCGGAAAGACCGTCGGAGTCTATTCTGACGGAAAGTCAGGTTGTGTGTACGCGGCATTACCTGTCCAGGGATCCTGCAATGTCGGCACCCCTGGCCAATTCGTCAACTGGCTTCAGTGCAGGCACTGACATCTGTAGTAAGGGAAACAGGAAGTGAAGCCTTGCGGCTTCACAGCCTGTATCCTACTGCGCATGTGCATGCGCAAGATGCGCTGCGGTTTCTGAATAGTCCCGCTGTCTTCTGGGACCTGTGTGTCTCCCCGAAGGCAGTGGGGGGAAGGACATAGCCCCTAACTGTCCCTGATTTTGAGGGACTGTCCCTGATTTGGAGCAATGTCGATCTGTCCCTCTTTCCCCCTCATTTGTCCCTCATTTTTTGTCTGATCTATATAGATGTATATAAAATGCACTTTTTATCTTTCAAAAAGTGTTGCCCAGTGCTAAACCTTTCATCCAAATTCTAAATTGCTGCATTTGTACATTTTAAAAGCCAATATAAACGAATAGTAGTGGTAAAAACAAGTCCTTGTGGATTTAATTAACCTTTTTTTTGGTTAATCCTCCTTTAAGGGGGTGTGGCAGGGGGTATGTCCTATGCCTGCATACGTTTGGTAGTAGGTGTCCCTCGGTCCCATCTCAAAATGTTGGGAGGTATGGGAAGGAGGAGGGGCCGGAAATTTCTTAGATTGTTGCATCATTGTGGAAGTAAAAGCGGGTACCTGGTTTTGACAGGTATCGGCTCCATCCCCCCCCCCCCCCCCAAAGAAAAGTACCAAACGTGGCAGTGGAGGGGGGTGCGGACAAGCAGAGCTTCCACTTTTGGGTAGAGCTCCACTTTAATATATACTTTTAAGGTTAGGGCTTGATTATTATTTAGAAAGCAGAAATATCCACAAAAAATGTGCAACAAAATGCCCAAATGCACACAAAAACACGCAAAATCGTACGTTTCTAGTCATTTCTATGGGAATAAAATTGCACCAAAATCACGCAAATCTGTATAATTTAAGCTGCAAGAAAAGCTTCAGAACCTTTTTGAGCTTTAGGCGTTTGGCTTCAGGTGCATTGTAGTGGAGATGTGAACTGTCTCCATAGAGAATAATTGATTTTTTCTTCTCCAGCGTTTTGGAGCTTCGAGCTTCAAGCTACAATGGGGCCTTATTTATACCATGGTCATTTAAATATATTATATGTATGTATGTATAATAAATGATCTCAGTTGGATGACATGGCTATTGAAGTACTTTTTGGTTAATTACCACATTTATTACTTATATACAGTTCATTATTTATCGTAGTCTACACCAGTGTTTCTCAACCTTTTTTCAGTCAATGCACCCTTTAAAATAATGGACAGTCTCGAAGCATCCCATTCTAAAATGTAAAAAAAAAACTATTCTAATAGTTTTACATAATGCAACAACATCCACACCTAGGACACCCAACATTAGAGGTGATTTATTCTTCCAAAACAAATACACTTTTGCACACTGGTACTGACTAGTATTCCAATGTTTCTCTTCTCCCTTCATTTCTCTCCATCAGTCAGCTAATGTCACCCCAGTGCAGAGGGAAAGGGGCACAGGTGGATCAAACAAGGATGCTGTGGAGGCAACAGACATCCTCCTTATTAACTGATGACTTCATTGGTTGTTAGGATGCCAGTGTCTAGAAAGGTGTAATGGTGCATAATGAAAACCGGTGGCTTTGTGTAACCAAAAGGCAGGCTTCATCCATTTGCTGAAAGATTAAATAGTGAGGAAAAATGGACTTTAACGGCACGTATAGAAAAATAGCAAAATTTGAATAGTTCATATAAATTCCCGACGTATACAGTATACATTTTATAAAAACACATGATTTATACATAGAAAAAGCCTCATTGATTGACCCATGGGGAATACCACTTGTATACTTCCTGTAGGGCTGTACTGTTTGTATCAAAAAAAGGGCCCACACTGAGATACGGCATTGACTATTGGGTTTTCAAAGGTGCTTTAATGAATTAAAATTTGCTCAACATGTTTCGCGACTGTAGTTGTCGCTTCTTCGGGAGCTTCTGTATTTCTAGTTAAAGGAATAGACTTCAATTAGAATAAGATATTGATAATAGAATGTACAATTGTTGTGATACATACATACATGCATGACCATATACACAAAATATAAGAATTCACCACAAATGGTGCTAGAGAGGGTTTCAACGCTTACCCATGCCGGTAGGACATAGCAGCTAACCCACCACCTCTCAAAAGAGAGAGGGAGACCACGGGACGAGGTGCCGAACCAGCAGGAAACCAGCACATAGATTGGGGTATGGGGGTACACCAGATAACTATGGATATAGGATATATAGAAAGTTGATAAACTGATTTGTATGTTACAGGGCATAATACTGCAGGGAACGTTACTGTACTTATATAGCTAACACAGTATGGCCTTAAAGATGTTCATAGGCGCTTGGGGAGCCTTAGACAAGTGTATGCATCCATCTGCTGGCTTGTATATACTTTTTGATCAATTTTTAGGAATTTTGCCAAGGCACCCCTGAAGAAACCTTAAGGCACCCCAGAGTGCCTGGGCACACTGGTTGAAAAAGGCTGATCTATACAGTGGTGTGTGCCTTTTTTTTTTTTTTTTAATCAGATAATTTTTTTCTAAAAACAAACACAAAAAAAAAAACTTTTTTTAATTTTACGTACACAAAACAGATCCCATATTTGTTAGGACACATAAGAATCAATGATAGATGACCATGTGGTCTATTATGTTCTTTGCTTGTACAATAATAACTGTAATGACATTTTCAGAATTAAAGATATGATTGTATAATAAGGCAACTGTGGTTGTAATTCTTTGGTCTTGTTACGTGTCATGTGTGTCCTCCTTATATCATTCTTTCCTCTTCTGCTCCCGGCCCTACCAGGGCCACCGACCAGAGCGGAGTACCACTAGCCCCTAAATAGCGGGGAGCGGTGTACAGCTTTTACAAACATTAACCGTTGGGTTAAACAAACATAACCAGTTGAACTTCTGCAGGACCTGGTAGTTTCATAATAGCTCCCTTCCAGATCAACTGTGTAAATGAAGCGGTATTGTCTCCCCTTCTCTCATCCCTAGCAAAGTCCTCTTAGCACTAAGTTCTAAGGTGGTATAATTGCTTGTGTTGCTCTGCGCCCTAGGATTCTATTGTGGACTAGGCATAGTGGAGCTAGTCCAAGGGTGTCCAGCCAGGGATCCCATATAGTCTCAAATTTTCTACCTCTGTGTTTGTATGCAAGTTGTTCTCTGATAAGAGAGTCATTTACGGATGTAATCCATTCTGTTTGTGTGGGGGGCCATCGTAGATAGCCATTTTCTAGCTATAAGTTTCCTAGCTAGGAATAGTTCTCTAATGCCGCGTACACACGATCGGAAATTCAGCCAGCAAAAGACCGATGAGAGCTTTTCGTCAGAAAATGCGACCGTGTATACACTCCATCGGACTTTTGCTGACCGAATTCCAGCCAGCAAAAAATTGAGAGTAGGTTCTCAATTTTTTGGTCAGAAAAAGTTCCTATCCGAAAATGCGATCGTCTGTAACAATTCTGACGCACAAAATTCCTACGCATGCTTGGAAACAATTCGACGCATGCTCGGAAGCATTGAACTTCATTTTCTCGGCTCCTCGTAGTGTTGTACATCACCTCGCTCTTGACGGTCGAAAGTTCAGCAAACTTTTGTGTGACCGTGTGTATGCAAGGCAAGCTTAAGCGGAATCCCGTCGGAAAAGCCATCATAGCTTTAGAAGTCCGATCGTGTGTACGCGGCATAAGAATGGCGGTGTATGTGTGAGGTGTGTAGTGTTCTTCATCTAGCCAGTCCAATTGACAAAGTTTAGGATCTGTTGTGAGTTTGAGATTCCATATGCTATTGATAGTGTTTATCACTGCTGCCCAGTACCTTTGCAATTTCAGGCATTTCCATAGCATATGGATAGTGTACCACTATCAACAAGGCAGCGGGGAAATAGTGGATCATCTCTTCTGTGCCATTTGTGTAATTTCTCAGGTGTGTGTTATGTGCGGTGAATAATGAATAATTGGGTACGTTTTTGAGAGGAGGATAGTGACACTTTAAGTACATTGTCTAGTATGGTGTTCCATTCCTCGTCTGAAATAAGCGGTGTTTGCCTTTAGGTTGTCATTTGGAGCTGGTTCCCTTTTCCATTTTTCGTGAACCCTTTAAACCAAAAAGTGTGTCTTTTTTCAATAGGTGTAGAGATTAAAAATCTGATAATAACATGAAAAAATTAAACCAGCTATGGCATGCAAAGTATGCCCATGTCTGAAGAATAGAGTGGTGGCAGTTATTCTTAGACCTCCTGACCTCAGAGGTTTAGTAGCAGTTGCCCCCCCCCATGGGGCAACTACTCCATTTATAAAATAGCAGTATCTCCAACTGCTATGGCGGTACTCGATCCAAGCCAGGATTATATATGATCAGTGTTTTACACAAGAAACAAAAGGCGAGACCGTATGTGCTCCAATATGACCTCTGCTCACTCCTGGGAGATGATCTCCATCTGCAATATCACCGTGGCTAAGCTACTTCTAAGTACATCGACTAGACTGATATCATCAGGAGGAGAACAGAAGACACTCAGAACTGTATTTTCTGCTCTCCGCTAAAGGATTCTCTGGCTCATCTGAAGCCGCTTAGAAGTTTCATTAAGGTCGGGGAAGGAGACAGTGCAAAGCCTTCACATTTCAGAAGTTTTCGCTAAGTTTGGTCGATTCAGCTTAAGAAAAAGCCAACGGAGGGACTCGGCGGATAGGGAATCCAAGCAAGCTAAAAGGGCACCGAGGCTGTGCACGGAGGCCTGCGATATAGATTTACTTCTCCCTGACATTATAAAAAGGGAGAATAATCCACTTCTGTACATATAATTATGGCTCTGAATTAGGAAAAAAGAAAAAAAAAAAAAAAACGATTTAAGAGATTTTCTGTGCCGAAAGGGGACTGCGGTCTATCAGAAAACCAGTTCTCATGTTAATAAATTTTAAGGATTAAGACGGAGGCAGAAAATGAATCCTTTTACAGGGATATCTGAAAAAAAAAGATATCATACACAATTTGAG
The DNA here is from genome assembly GCF_042186555.1 of Aquarana catesbeiana. Lineage (NCBI taxonomy): Eukaryota > Metazoa > Chordata > Amphibia > Anura > Ranidae > Aquarana > Aquarana catesbeiana. The sequence goes on along the minus strand of NC_133334.1, from coordinate 33,803,935 downwards.
AACTTGCAAGTTTTTTTTTTTTTTTTTCCCCACATTGAACAGAGAAGGATAAATAGCATGAGGTTTATAAGTGAATGTCACTGGAGTCTGGTGGTCGGGTCGAAGGACTGGGCATGCTTTCAGAGATATATAGAAAGACAATGAGAAGAGCAATGATAATACAAGAAGTTCTGCACTCCATGGTGATGAATTAGGATTAAGTTTGATGAATCCTCTTGTATTGTATTGTACTGTACTGTCTCCTTTTATATTGTAAAGTGCTGTGCAGATTGCTGGCTTTATGTAAATCCTGTATAATAATACCGTGGAACCTTGGTTTACGAGTAAGGCAGTTAACAAGCGTTTTGAAAGATGAGCAACTTTTTTTTTTCAATTCTGACTCGGTTTGCGAGTGTTGTCTCGCAAAACGAGCAGAATTCAAGCTAATGGGCAGTGCAGAACCACATTTGGCCAGAGGTGCGGGGGCCCTGGGGACACCGGAACGGTTCGGAGCCATTCGGAAATACTCGGAAATACTTGGAAACACTCGAAAAATACTCTGTTCCCGAGTGTTTCCGAGCCTTTCTGAGGCTTTCTGAGTTCAGCCGAGCTGTCCCCTAGTATTTCCAAGGCTCTCTGGCGCCCCCCCCCCCACCTCTTGCATAGCAAGACCACTTACTGTTATCTCACATATATATTACTATTATTATAGCCAAATTTGCCACCCTAACTCCTCCCACAGTTTTTACACTACAGTAATATACGGAAACGTGCGGATTGTTCCCGATTGGTGTGCTATTACTTTGTGGAACATTTTGCCAAATGGTTCACGAAATATCGTAGTTTTTGCGGTGAAATCGGTCCTATAGGAATGAATGGGGAAATGTTCAAAACTGGAGTGGGAGGTGACAAAAGCTGAAAAATCAGGACATGATTTCTAAACTGCCGCCACTCCCTCATTTTCAAGCCCACTTACACAAATCTTATATCAAAACGTTCAGATATCCCTGCTGCCACTAAACATGTCCACGGCTAAGCCATAGTCCTGATAGTTTTCACAATATGACCATTTGTTTGTAACTCACGCCGTCCATTGACATTCATTGAAACTCTACTCTAGCCCCCTCCAAATTTGAAGGGCAATATCTAAACTGCGACTGTGCCTTCATTTTTAATATTTCAGAGACATACTATGCATCAAAATCTAGGTCTAGGTCTTGTGATTCTCACAATATAAAGATCTTCGCTGTAGGATTTATAGTTTTTAAAATACGACCATTTGAAGTACTGCACAGTTATTACAACTATCATGATCCTGTGTATTGTGCATTGTGCAGTATTTGTGAAGCATAAACAGGGCATGAGCGTTGCTAGGAAACAGTGAATGTAAACACTGATTATCATCAAACTGATAGCACACCTTCACCTCCATTCTACGTCAAGATGCTGAGACACCCCAAATGCATGTGGTCATATCTTCATTTGCTAGGCTTGATAATGCTTGTAGACTACTGGTGGAGGCAAGAACACTTCACACAATTTCCCCAGAAATTGTAGCTTTTCTAGTTTTTACCATTACTATTCCTTTATATTGGCTTTTGGAATTTACAGATGCCACAATTTTTTAGAAATTGGACTATCAAAACACTTTTTGATAGATAAGTAATGCATTTTATATACAACTATATAGATCAGACCAAAATGAGGGACAAATAGGTAGGAAGGAGGGACAGTCCCTTAAAATCAGGGACAGTTGGGAGCTGTGCACTGACCCCCCAGGGAGTGTGGGGCACTGACCTCTACTTCTGATTCTAACAAAAAGCCAGGACACACCTGTGCCATTAGTGTGCTTGTTTCCTGGAAACCCTGGCCCAGCCCGCCATATTAAACAGTGGCATGGCCTCACCCATGTGAGGTCTTGTAGTGCAATTGCAGATCTGCAGAAGTGGGGCACAATTTGTTTAACATTATTACCTATGGGTTCCATTAACATCTTTGCAGTTTCCTGCAATGCATTTTTTTGAATAGATGTAGGGAATTTTTTTTGGAAGTAGAACAGTGTGTTTTAAGCTCCATAGACTTCAATAAAACTGCATAAAAAATGCATAAAAATGCATGTACATGTTTTTGCTGAGAATTTGGTAGAGTTTTGAGTTTAACAACCAGTCTTCTCCAGTGGCGGCTGGTGTTTTCTAGTGGCGACACCCACCTCCCCCTCCTGCTGTTTGCCGGTTGGTGGCAGGCAGCATGGTGGCAGGGAGTGGCTCGGCTCTGAGTGTCCTCTCCTCCATGGCGGCTTCCAGCTCCTCCCCTCCTCCTCCTAGGTATCCCATAGGATCGCCTGTCCTTTCAGCCAATCGGGTGACCGGTGTCAAAACTTGCTTCCTGATTGGCCGGAAGGAGGATCAGTGTTACAACAGCGAATATTGATTTGCTGCTGTAATAAACATGGGTGGGCTTGGAGCGCACTCTCTGCGACCCGAGCCCACCCTATATTGAAGCCTGTTAGAGCCTCTGGCTCTAATCGGTGCTCCAAAAAAACAGCCCCTCCGCATTGGAATCCATGCGCCGGTGTCCTGAAAGGGGCCGGATGCATGGATAGGGGAGGCGGCGATGGATGGGGGGTGGCGCCCATGCGCCCTTAATGGATGGGCTGCCCCTGGTCTTCTCCTCCTACCATAAAAATGTAAGAAGCATAAAAATGTGCCACAAAAATGCATCAAATAATGCATCAATCACACACGCATAGATTTGAACCTAGCCTTATGCTAAAACACTTGTTTAGATATATTATGATTTATTGCCGTGTGTCGCAGACATGTGCGCTTTTATTTCATTTACTCCAGGTAGAGTGCCATACCGCGGCGATTTCTCTTTGTCTGCCTGTCAGCCGGTGAAGATAAATGTTTCTTTGGCAAAGACGTGTCAATATAAAGAGCAGTGCATCACCCAGGTCGGGCTGGGAGAGGCGGCATTCCTTTCACTGATCACCGGCTAGGAAGATTCATTAATAATGAGCGGATGACATATGACAGCAGATGAGATAATCTGCAAAGAAACCCGAGATAATGACTGATTTCTACATCAAGAGAAAGACTGGATCACCAAGACGACGCCTACCGTAAGTCTCCGCACAAATGCCCGCCGTGTTAAATATGAAGGCATCACCATTAATAATTTCCCCGCTTGTATTATGAGAGTTACATAGTTCTGGGGATCGGACAGGTACAGACGGATGTGTGTTAAATTGCTGTTTTACCGCACTTAGCTCATTTATCACAATACGAGGCAGGAGACAGAATGGTGGTTAGGTCTTCAGTGTTGAAGCAATATACAGTGGAACCTCGGATTACGAGCATAATCCGTTCCAGGAGAATGCTTGTAATCCAAAGCACTCGCAATTTAAAGCGAGTTTCCCCATAGAAGTCAATGGAAACAAAGATAATTTGTTCCCTATTGACTTCTATTGCATGCAATACCGCATGTGGCCAGAGTTGGGAGGGGCGCCGGAGAGCCTCGGAAATACTTGGGGACAGCTCGGCTGAACTCGGAAACCCTTGGTAAGGCTCGGAAACACTCGGGAACGGAGTATTTCTGAGTGTTTCCGAGTATTTCCGAGTGCTTACTAGTATTTCTGAATGGCTCTGAACCGTTCCGAGTGTCACCCCCGCACCTCTGGCTAAATACGGTATTGCACACCACATTAGCTTGAATTCTGCTCGTTTTTCGAGACAACACTCGCAAACCGAGTCAGGATTTAAAGAAAAAAACGTTGCACGTCTTTCAAAACGCTCGTTAACCGCATTACTCATTAACCAAGGTTCCACTGTACCGATAATGGCCCAATTAGATATCTTATTTAAAGTGGAACTTTTTGTAACTTTTTTTTCTCATTACAAACATTTTTGGCTGGTGATCTGTCCATTAACATACCTCCTGTATTAGAACCTAATTGGTAGTGTAGGTGAATGATAACATATTCTCAGCACCAAATCCCTTCTAGATATGCCCGAATTGAAATGCGGACAATTTTTTTGTTATTCGGAAATTCCAATTATTATTATTACAATAGTAATAAATTTAAACGAATCCGAAATAATGAATTAAAATTTCTAATGGTTTTCAAATCTAATTTGAATCGTTTCTTTCAATTCGAATTTGAATAGTTTATAAATCAAATCCGAATTTCTGTAGAGAATAAAATAGAAAATAAAGGAATATAATAGAATAAAATAGAAGATAACCATCTTCTGAAATTCTAATTTAAAATAGAATATATTTGAATTTTAATACAAAAGAAAATAATAGAATGTAAAAAAAGAATAGAATAGAAAAAAGGAATAGAATAGAATAGAAAGAATATAACTTTCTTCCAAAAATCAAATATAATATAATATTAGAATATAATTTTAAAAAATAGAAAAGAATGGAAAGACTATAACCATCTTCCAAAATTCGAATTTCAAATAGAATAAATACAAATTCAAATAGAATAGAAAATAAAATAATAGAATAGAAAATAAAATAATAGAATAGAAAAGAAAAGAATAGAATAAACAATAGAAAAGAATGGAATAGAATAGAAAGAATATAACAATATAACCATTTTTCGAAATTTGAATTTCGAATATAAAAAAATTGAATTTGAATAGAATAGAAAATAGTAGAATATAATAGAAATGCAAAGAATAGAATAGAAAGTAAAATAAAATAAATAAATAAAACAGAAAAAAAACAATAGAATGAAATTAAAAAAAATATAACTATCTTCCAAAATTCGAATTTAGAATCAAACAAATTTGATTTAGAATGGAATTCAATTTGAATGCAATTTAACCACTTCAGCCCCGGAAGGTTTTACCCCCTTCCTGACCAGAGCACTTTTTACAATTCGGCACTGCGTCGCTTTAACTGCTAATTGCGCGGTCATGCAATGCTGTACCCAAACGAAATTTGCGTCCTTTTCTTCCCACAAATAGAGCTTTCTTTTGATGGTATTTGATCACCTCTGCCGTTTTTATTTTTTGCGCTATACACGGAAAAAGACCGAAAATTTTGAAAAAAAATGATATTTTCTACTTTTTGTTCTAAAAAAAATCCAATAAACTCAATTTTAGTCATACATTTAGGCCAAAATGTATTTGGCCACATGTCTTTGGTAGAAAAAATGTCAATAAGTGTATATTTATTGGTTTGCACAAAAGTTATAGCGTCTACAAACTAGGGTACATTTTCTGGAATTTACACAGCCTTTAATTTATGACTGCCTATGTCGTTTCTTGAGGTGCTAAAATGACAGGGCAGTACAAAACCCCCACAAATGACCCCATTTTGGAAAGTAGACACCCCAAGGAATTTGCTGAGAGGCATGTTGAGCCCATTGAATATTCATTTTTTTTTGTCCCAAGTGATTGAATAATGACAAAAAAAAAATAAAAAAAATTACAAAAAGTTGTCACTAAATGATATATTGCTCACACAGGCCATGGGCATATGTGGAATTGCACCCCAAAATACATTTAGCTGCTTCTCCTGAGTATGGGGATACCACATGTGTGGGACTTTTTGGGAGCCTAGCCGCGTACGGGGCCCCGAAAACCAATCACTGCCTTCAGGATTTCTAAGGGTGTAAATTTTTGATTTTACTCCTCACTACCTATCACAGTTTTGAAGGCCATAAAATGCCCAGATGGCATAAAACCCCCCCAAATGACCCCATTTTGGAAAGTAGACACCCCAAGATATTTGCTTTGAGGCATGTTGAGTCCATGGAATGTTTTATATTTTGACACAAGTTGCGGGAAAGTGACAATTTTTTTTTTTTTTTTTTTTTTTTTTTACAAAGTTGTCACTAAATGATATATTGCTCACACAGGCCATGGGCATATGTGGAATTGCACCCCAAAATACATTTAGCTGCTTCTCCTGAGTACGGGGATACCACATGTGTGGGACTTTTTGAGAGCCTAGCCGCGTACGGGGCCCCGAAAACCAATCACTGCCTTCAGGATTTCTAAGGGCGTACATTTTTGATTTTACTCCTCACTACCTATCACAGTTTCGGAGGCCATGGAATGCCCAGGTGGCACAAACCCCCCCCAAATGACCCCATTTTGGAAAGTAGACACCCCAAGCTATTTGCTGAGAGGCATGGTGAGTATTTTGCAGCTCTCATTTGTTTTTGAAAATAAAGAAAGACGAGAAAAAAAAATTTTTTTTTTCTTTTTTCAATTTTCAAAACTTTGTGACAAAAAGTGAGGTCTGCAAAATACTCACTATACCTCTCATCAAATAGCTTGGGGTGTCTACTTTCCAAAATGGGGTCATTTGGGGGGGTTTTTTGCCACCTGGGCATTCCATGGCCTCCGAAACTGTGATAGGCAGTGAAGAGTGAAATCAAAAATTTACGGCCTTAGAAAGCCTGAAGGCGGTGCTTGGTTTTCGGGGTCCCGTGCGCGGCTAGGCTCCCAAAAAGTCTCACACATGTGGTATCCCCGTACTCAGGAGAAGCAACAGAATGTATTTTGGGGTGTAATTTCACATATTCCCATGGCATGTTTGAGCAATATATCATTTAGTGACAACTTTGCGCAAAAAAAAAAAAAAAAAATAAAAAATTGTCTCTTTCCCGCAACTTGTGTCACAATATAAAATATTCCATGGACTCGACATGCTTCTCAGCAAATAGCTTGGGGTGTCTACTATCCAAAATGGGGTCATTTGGGGGGGTTTTGAACTGTCCTGGCATTTTATGCACAACATCTAGAAGCTTATGTCACACATCACCCACTCTTCTAACCACTTGAAGACAAAGCCCTTTCTGACACTTTTTGATTACATAAAAAAATAATTTTTTTTGCAAGAAAATTACTTTGAACCCCCAAACATTATATATTTTTTTAAAGCAAGTGCCCTACAGATTAAAATGGTGGGTGTTTCATTTTTTTTTTTCACACAGTATTTGCGCAGCGATTTTTCAAACGCATTTTTTGGGGAAAAAACACACTTTTTTAAATTTTAATGCACTAAAACACACTATATTGCCCAAATGTTTGATGAAATAAAAAAGATGATCTTAGGCCGAGTACATGGATACCAAACATGACATGCTTTAAAATTGCGCACAAACGTGCAGTGGCGACAAACTAAATACATTTTTAAAAGCCTTTAAAAGCCTTTACAGGTTACCACTTTAGATTTACAGAGGAGGTCTACTGCTAAAATTACTGCCCTCGATCTGACGTTCGCGGTGATACCTCACATGCATGGTGCAATTGCTGTTTACATTTGACGCCAGACCGACGCTTGCGTTCGCCTTAGCGCGAGAGCAGGGGGGACAGGGGTGCTTTTTTTTTTTTTTTTTTTTTCTTTATTATTATTATTTTTTTATCTTATTTTTAAACTGTTCCTTTAATTTTTTTTTTTTTTAAATCATTTTTATTGTTATCTCAGGGAATGTAAATATCCCCTATCATAGCAATAGGTAGTGACAGGTACTCTTTTTTGCAAAAATTGGGGTCTATTAGACCCTAGATTTCTCCTCTGCCCTCAAAGCATCTGATGACACCAAGGTGTGATAAAAGGCTTTCCTAATTTCCCAATGGCGCTGTTTACATCCGGCGAAATCTAAGTCATAAAATGCTCGTAGCTTCCGGTTTCTTAGGCCATAGAGATGTTTGGAGCCACTCTGGTCTCTGATCAGCTCTATGGTCAGCTGGCTGAATCACCGGCTGCATTCTCAGGTTCCCTGTTGAGACAGGAGAGCCAGAGAAAAACACGGAAGACGTTGGGGGGGGGGCATTCCCTCCCACTGCTTGTAAAAGCAGTCTAGAGGCTAATTAGCCGCTAGGATTGCTTTTACATGAAAGCCGATCGCTGGCTGAAAAGAATGATACCAAGATGATACCTAAACCTGCAGGCATCATTCTGGTATAACCACTCAAAGTCGTGAATGGCGTACCTGAAGACAAAAAAATGGTTAACAATAAAGCACAGTAAACGGTAAGGTATAAAAAATTGCATACCTGAAAAACAAACATGATAAAACATAATAACAATAAAACATTGCAGAATAGAATACAGTAAAAAAGAGCAGAACAAGAGAGAGAGAATAGAGAGAGAGAGAACAATAAAACGACAACTATTTTTTTTTTATTTTATATTTTTGTGTTTTTTTTTTTTTTTTTTACACTTTTTTTTGTAACTAACTTTTATAACTATAACCGGTTCCAGGTTCGGGTCTCTCAAAATGCGATGGCATCTTGGGAGACCCTGTGAAAGTGTGCCTAGTCTGTGCAATGCTGTACCCTACGCTAATACTCAACTAGTGAATGGTAGCGTTCAAAACATTCACCAATGCAAAGACCAGGATTGTCAGGACAGGAGGGACAATAATAGCGGGTGTCACGCCTATATCCGCGCTTGCTGCAGACACGACATCTTTTTTGGGGGTTCGTTGGGTAGGGGTACTCGGGAGGACATAAAGAAAATGCCTCTCATGCAGCCGACTGCATTTGGTTGGGGATGTGAATGGGGGAAGTACGGGCGCTGCAGAAGCGGTGGGTTCCCAATTAGGATTGGCGAATGCAGCAGGAAGGGCACTATGGGCACGACGGGCCTGTGTTTGTCTTTTTGGTGGCAGCGGGACACTACTTGTGCTTGCCACCTCAGCAGCTTGAACTGCACTTATGGGACTCGCCACGTCACCAAGTGTTACTGCAGTGCTGGTTTGACTACGACCGGGGTGTACTAGGCCGCTGGTGCTTGCCAGTTCACCAAAACGCTACAAAAAAAACTGTTAGCGATCGCAGGGATCAGGCCTGACTCTGCGAACGCTGCAGTTATGCGTTTAGTGTTTTGTAAGTGTCAGTGATCGATCGATACTGCACTTGGGTGGGCTGGGCTGGGCCGGGCGGAGGGACAAAACGCAGGTGCTAGCAGGTATCTGGGCTGATCCCGCTAACACTGCGTTTGTGGGAACCCTAAACTGCTGGGGACGCTAGTATAGATCTGATCAGATCAGATATTGATCCGATCAGATACTATACCACTAAGGGAGGTGTACGGTGCGTGCGTGGGTGTTAGCGGTACTGGCGCTAATCTGACGCTGCCTGGGGCTGGTGCTTGCCAGTTCACCAAAACGCTACCAAAAAAACTGTTAGCGATCGCAGGGATCAGGCCTGACTCTGCGAACGCTGCAGTTATGCGTTTAGTGTTTTGTAAGTGACAGTGATCGATCGATACTGCACTTGGGTGGGCTGGGCCAGGCGGAGGGGCAAAACGCAGGTGCTAGCAGGTATCTGGGCTGATCCCGCTAACACTGCGTGTTTGGGAACCCTAAACTGCTGGGGACGCTAGTATAGATCTGATCGGATCAGATATTGATCCGTTCAGATACTATACCACTAAGGGAGGTGTACGCTGCGTGTGTGGGTGTTAGCGGTACTGGCGCTAACCTGACGCTGCCTGGGGCTGGTGCTTGCCAGTTCACCAAAACGCTACCAAGAAAACTGTTAGCGATCGCAGGGATCAGGCCTGACTCTGCGAACGCTGCAGTTATGCGTTTAGTGTTTTGTAAGTGACAGTGATCGATCGATACTGCACTTGGGTGGGCTGGGCCGGGCGGAGGGGCAAAACGCAGGTGCTAGCGGGTATCTGGGCTGATCCCGCTAACACTGCGTTTTTGGGAACCCTAAACTGCTGGGGACACTAGTATAGATCTGATCGGATCAGATATTGATCCGTACAGATACTATACCACTAAGGGAGGCGTATGCTGCATGCGTGGGTGTTAGCGGTACTGGCGCTAATCTGACGCTGCCTGGGGCGACGCATATCACCGCCGGGCGATCAGGGGGCTAAACCTTTATTCGGTAATAAACGGCGGGTGCCCTGACACTATAAAAAAAATAAACGAACTAACCAGCGTCACCCGTAACGGTTATACGGTGATCAGTAGTGAAAGGGTTAACTAGGGGGCAATCAAGGGGTTAAAACATTTATTAGATAGTATATGGGGGTCCCTGTCGCTATAAAACGCTGACGGCGAACCTAAATATTTACCTCACTAACTAGCGTCACCAGCGACACTAATACAGCGATCAGAAAAATGATCGCTTAGTGACACTGGTGACAGGGGGTGATCAAGGGGTTAAAACTTTATTAGGGGGGGTTAGGGGGGTATCCTAGACCTAAAGGGGGCCTAACACTCACTGCCCTAACACTGTAACTGTCACAAACTGACACCATGCAGTAATCAGAAAAAAAAAAAAAATACTGCTTGCTGTCAGTTTGTGACGGGGGGGGTGATTGGGGGGGGATCGGGGGGCGATCGGGGGGGGGATCGGGGGTGTAAAGTATGCCTGGCATGTTCTACTGTGTGTGTGTGTGTGTTGTGCACTTACATGTCTTCTCTCCTCGGCACTGGAACGGAAACTGCCGAGCCGAGGAGAGATGACATCACATCCTCTGCCTGTGTGAAACTACACACAGGCAGGGGAGGATTCCGATTGGCTGGGAGCGATCGCGAGGGGGGGGCCACGATCGGATGGTCTCCCCCTCGCTTCCCGACGCTCCCAGTCAAATGCCGACCGCCGCTGGCACCGGGGGGGGGTCCGATCGGACCCCCCGCCCGCGGGAGGCAGATCACGTACAGGTACGTGATTCTGCCTGCCCGTGCCATTCTGCCGCCGTATATGTGCGTTAGGCGGTCGGCAAGTGGTTAAATAGAAATCAAATTCAAATCCATTAAATCTTTCAGAATTGGAAAATTGTAATGTATTCGAATTAAATTTAACTAAACAAATTGATGTAAATAATGGATTGAAACGAAACAAATATTTTCGCTCTGCACACGTCTAATCCCTTCTTTGGAAGAAGATTTGGAAGGAGATAATTGGGGCCTTTTAAGGCGCTTGAAATAGACAGTAATTGACTACATTAATAAAAAAGTTGATAAGGTATTGAGTTACAACATTAAAACATTCCATATTAAAAACAAATGAGCTATTAATATTGTCCTATCCTTATTTTTGCAGCGTTACAAATGTAAAAACTCCCAACATGTTTCGCCCTGTGGGGGAACTCTTTAGGAGAAGATAAAGCCCCACAGGGCGAAACATGTTGGGAGTGTTTACTTTTGTATCACTACAAAAATATGGACATCAAGACCATGTTAATAGCTCATTTGTTTTTAATATGGAATGTTTTGATGTTGTAATTCAATACGTTGTCAACTTTTTATGAATGTAGTCAATTACTGTCTCTTTCAAGCACCTTAAAATAGAACTATAGGCAAAACTTTTTTTTTTTCATTTTGGATAGAGCAAGGGAGGATAATAACCACTGTGAGATTCTTTTTCACCATCTGTACCCCTTTTGTGGAGATTTCCCTTCACTTCCTGGCCCATAGCCAAACAGGAAGTTAGAGGAAATCCCTGCAAATTAAGGGAATACCTAGGGGACCTCCAGGTCACCAGAACTAGTTTCCCCATTGGAATATTTCCCCTCTGTTACTTTTCTGGGGACAACCCAAAATTTGGGATTTTCTTTTTTACTTTCACTTTCAAATATAATAGTAAACAGGACAAACGGAGAAAGGGTCAATCTTCTTAACGTGGCGCAGGCAGCAATAAAAACTGACAAGCGTTTTAATCCCGCTACACACTACCCAAAACGAACAAAAAGGTTTTGCCTTTACCAATAATCTCCTTCCAAACTTTCTGTATTAGAGCACCTCCACTCTGGATGAAGGAGCACAGGGGGCACCATTGGACAGCAGTATTGTCAGTCTGGTAGGAGGGGAGTGTTAGATGTGCTAGCTGATTTAGATACACTAACACATTGAAGCCAAACCCTAGCTAACACTTTATAATCAGTTACGGCAAACAGATTTTTATTCTTTTGGGATAAAGGTTTTACATAAATAAATAAAAAATGATCATTGTAAGCATCCCTGTCAGTGTTAAATGGTCTGTCACATCCCTGTAACTGCAAGAGAGCTTGTGCTTTTGAAAAACAACAGACTTACAGGCTGAATCATCAGCTTAAAATAGAAGAAAGAAAGCCTAAAAAAGAAAACGAATACAGCCATCACATCTAAGAATTTGTAGGTGGTGTGTAGCGTGGTGCGGTGGCAGTAATTTACACAGGCGGGAGCAATAAAGAACTTGTATCGAAATATGCAGGAACAGTTCACAACAGAATCCAGGGGAAAACCGCCCAATGGGTGCACTCACGATTTTCAACAAACTGAATGGATCGATGCTCAGCCGGAATGATGGCGTCTGTAAAGAGGGATGAAGCTGTTCAGAGGCATAGAAGACCCTACCTCCTCCTCGTCAGGAACCTTTCCCTACCACTAACACTGACAATAACAGGCAGGGTATCTTTCCTTTCACTGCCGACACGCAAAATATGTGCGAAACCCGGGAAATAGACTCTGCCTGACCAAAGATGGCCGCCAGAGTCACATGGGGCGACAGCTTCCAATAGGATAGCTTCTCCAGTGACCCAGGAAACCATAGAGGAACCCTATTTCTCTTGACTTCCTCTGCAACAACACTGCTGCTGCAGACAGCACCACCTGCAGTGGAGAAAGTAGACTGTACCTGCCTACAAATTGTTAGCTGTTATTTAATAAATGTTTGCTTTTGGGTTTAGTATTGCTTTAAAGTGGTATTAAAGGTTCGGCTTAAAAAAAATAGCAAACATGTTATACTTACCTGCCCTTTGCACAGAGCAGCCCCGATCCTTTTCTTCTCGGGTCCCCCACTGGTGCTTTTGGCTCCTCCCCATTGACCAGTGCTCCCAGTAGTGGTATGGGGCACTGGAGCGTGTTCCTTCCTGAGCCCTGCTCTATGCGTTCATAAGACACCTAGAGCCATGGCTCGGCCCCGCCCCCGCTCTCTCCTCATTGGCTCACTGGCTGTAGCTGTGCACATTGCTGGATCGAGATGGGGCTCAGGTGAGTATTGGGGGAAGCAGCTCACTGAAGGTTTTTTTTACCTTGCATGAAGGTAAAAAACATTTAGCCTTTACAACCACTTTAACTGTATTTTTACTTACAGCTAGCCTAAATACTTGAATCTGTCTTGACACCAGCCCCCATCTTCCACTGGTACAGCAGCACTCAGACTGAGAAAGGGAGGAGCATCACCTGGAACCAATCTCTAGTTGACTGACATGTGCTGAAAGGGAATATGTAGCTGCTTCGGGCAGCAGCTTCCAATCGGACAGCTGTTCATCTGATGACATCTATGGAGGCCTAAGAGGACCGTGAGCTCCTCCTGCCCTCCACTCTCTCTCTGCATGGTGGTCACTGACAGCACCACCTGTGCAGGGAGCAGTGGCGGCTGGTAGGTTCTTCTTTTGGGGGGAACGGCAAACAAAGAACACCTCCCCCGGCGGCGTGGCACGGCACAGAAACACCCCCCGGGCGGTCCGGCGCTTACCTGCGGGGCTGTGGTGTCCTCTCCTCCTCTCCTGGAGTGCTGGTGTCCGCTTCTCCAGCTTCCTCCGCCGTGTGTTGCCTCTTCTGCCAAAGTGCTAGGCATCCATTAGGATCGCCTGAGACTTTGGCCAATCGGGAAACAGGTCTCACAGACCTGCCTCCTGATTGGCGGAGAGGGGGGACTTTAGTATGAAAATAGGGAAAGTTAATTTGCTATGGTCACACAACTGGGTGGCCTCGGAGCGCAATGCTCTGTGATCTAAGGCCACCCTTTTTTGAAGAAGAGAAGAAAAGATTGATCACACACTTGGATCCAAAAGATGCTGTAGAAATGTCTTTATTGTCATGGGCCAGAAAAAATTGCAATGATGATCAGTTGACGCGTTTCACATGAAAAGAAAAAGCACGGTTCTTTTCGGGTGAAACGCGTCAACTGATCATCATTGCAATTTTGTCTGGCTCATGACACAAAAAAAATCTACAGCATCTTTTGGATCCAAGTGTGCGATCAATCATTTCTTCTCTTCTTGATATTGCCTACGGTGATGAGCCGGGATTAGTACCTTGGACCAGGTGTGTCCATTCTTTGCCTGAAGCAGTGTGTGCACCCTTGTTCTGTTTCCACCCTTTTTTTATGAAGCCTATTACAACCTCTTGCTCTAATCAGGTGCTTCAAAAAAACAACCACCCCGCATTGAAATCCATGGTCCGGCGCCACTGATATTTAGATCAGGGGACCAGAAGCATGGATAGGGGAGGCGGCGCCCGTGTGCCCTCTATGAAGGGGCCGCCACTGGCAGGGAGGTCAAACTACACTTGGCAACAAGTAAACTGGGAGTGTGGAGGTGACACCACTAAAAATGTGGTGTCACTCTCCTGGGCTTGTGCTGTCTGGCACATAAGAGAGCTGGCAGATGTATATTTCAACTGTGTTTTATCTGTTCTCCCGGAGATGGGCTTTATTCGAGGTTGAACGTTTTCTTCAGATGAAAAAAGTATTCCCAATAAGAAAACTTGAGTTCCATTTTCATAGCAGTGAGAACACTGTCAGCCGTTCCTGTGATTTCTTCACAAGATGACGGGTAGCATCGCCTCTGCTTCTTCCCTTCATGCCCACAAACCAATCAACGATTAAAGGCACGTGTAATAATTCATAAGCCAGGTGGTGTCACTTATTTCATAAAGCTTAAACTTCTTTTTCTTCTCTCTCTCTCTCATTCTCTCTCGAACTCGTCCCCATTTCCCCAGAAAGCTGATGACAACACGAAAGCAAATCCCATCTCAGGGTCTTTCAGGCTTCAGGAGAAATATTTTGCTGACGCGTCTTAAAAGCTTGTATGAAAGATTTAACAATAGCAGACGGAAGTGTTGAATGTGGCTTTCTCCGAGACCTTCTTGACATGCAGATGGAAGTGGAGTGTCTCAAGACACAGCATTTTCATTGTGGTTGACTGGCTAACCCTTTCATCACCAGATGTTGTCACCCCCTGTAGAGCAGGCAGCAGGGGAGCCATGTTGTTCTGCCGGCAAGACTGCATGAAGGTGGAAAAAAAGGACACAAAAAAGTGACAAATTTTTTTTTTCTTAAAGGACTACATTATTTATACTATCTCCTTTTTCTCTCTTGTGTATACTGTATTTATTGGCGTATAACACTCACTTCTTTACCATGAAAATCGGGTGCAAATAGCGTGTGCGTGTTATACGCCAATACTTCCATTTTAGCTGCCTCGGAGGGGACAGGGAGGGGGGCGGGACGAGCGCCGTCAGATTACATACAGTGAGAATCTCCTGTTTACTTGGCGGCCTCTGTAATAGGAAGTCCCGTCTCCTGGGCCGCCATTGGACCACTGTTCTGTCTATCGTAGGAGATTCTCACTGTATGTAATCTGTCGGCGCTCATCCCGCGCCCCCTCCCTGTCCCCTCTAGGCTGCAGATGGGCATCGATCAGACTGCACTGATGGCAATGGTGAGGCTGCTGCATTGATGGCAATGGTGAGGCTGCTGCATTGATGGCAATGGTGAGGCTGCTGCATTGATGGCAATGGTGAGGCTGTTGTATTGAAGGCAATGCTGAGGCTGCTGCATTGATGGCAATGGTGAGGCTGCTGCATTGAAGGCAATGGTGAGGCTGCTGCATTGATGGCAATGGTGAGGCTGCTGCATTCATGGCAATGGTGAGGCTGCTGCATTCATGGCAATGGTGAGGCTGCTGCATTCATGGCAATGGTGAGGCTACATTGATGTGGACTGATGAGGCTGCATTGATGGCACTTGTGAGGCCGTAGATGGGCATTGATCAGGCTGCATTGATGGCAATGGTGAGGCTGCAGATGGGCACTGACCCTTATTTTGCTTTAAAGTTTCTTATTTATAATTTAAGTTTTTTCCCTGAAACGTCCCTCTTAAAATAAATGTGCATGTTATACACCTGTGCGTGTTATACACCGATAAATACGGTATTTAAAATAATTGTTGTTCCAATGCACATGCTTAGTTTACATAATAAGTAATCCACTGGTGGAACTAGCAGGGTTGCAAAGGTCTCACTTGTGACCATAGGCTTGCGCACAGGGTGTGCCAGGTGTGGCTGGGCACACCCTTATCACCCTATATGGAACAGATACTCCCTGTTTGTACAACTGATATTGAACCAAAGCCCCCTAACAGAGCTGCTAAAAAAAAGTTGTAAAAAAAAAAAAACACAATTGTACAAAATAATACAAAATAAAATAATAAAAATAAAAACTACTGACACCGTCCACTGCCCTGCTGACACCAATCTCTGCCCCACTGACACTGTCAGTATATATAGACATGCACACACGCATGTGTTTGAGCTTCGGGGTGCACACCCTAATGCAATAGGCTGTGCACACCTATGCTTGTGACCGAGCCCTGGCTTTCCGCCACCATAGGGGGGCCCTTTGCAGGGCATGTTAAGGGACCAGTTTGGTTCACACTTCTACTAAACATGTGCAATTGGTTTCGTTCCAATCGTTTCGTTTCTTTTTTAATGAATTCTAACAAATGCGGTAATTCGGAAACATCCGAATTCACGAAAACCCGTATAACAAATGTTTCCAAATATTCGTAAATTCGAATATTCGAAAATTTGTAAAATTCCCTAATTTGTAAAATTCCCTAATTTGTAAATTCGAAAATCCGTAAATTTGAAATTGTTACTTGGCTATCCCTGCGGTGGATTGCAGGCAGTACAGGACATTATACAGCACCAGATGGCATCACGTCAGGGAGATTGCAGGGATAGCCAAGTAACGATTTTGGCATTCAGCCACGGACCACAGGCTGTAACATGCAAACCAGCAATTGGGTCTTGAAGACCAACAGTAATTACCAATAGACAACATCATCCATGTGTGCATATATATATATTCCCTTACGGTGCTGAGAGTACTGCGATGTGGATAGAAACACTACCACAATGAAGGAGAATCCGCCTAGAAGAATGTACCATTCATCGTGCAATATATCTCCCATCCAGTCGTATCTCTCTATATAGACATATTACAACCGTCAGACCAGTTTTGGCTGTCTAAGGCTCTGATGAAGAGGAAAGCCCTCAAAATGAGTTAGCCATTTATTCATTTATCCTTTGTATGGGCATCAATTTATACTATTTTATCAAATGAGATCATTTTATTCATGAACACGTAGTATCTTCTTTTGTACATATAAATTTGTTTGGAATAAACTTTTTTATCTTGATTAATGCATCAGGCCACGCGCCTTCCTTCTTCCTTTTTCGCACACAGCCTCTTGGACTTCCCCTAGTCAGCCTAGGCAGCGGGGTATGCTTGATCATTCTATATTTGCATCATCAGGAAATACTACCACTTTTCACTAAAGCCCTCCGCCAGTGGTGTATTTTGGTTTTGTGCTGCCCTAGGCAAGACTAAAATCGGGTGCCCACCCATTTGAATTTGCCACATCCCTTCCTGTTTAAGATCCACCCCCCCATCTGTAAACTCCACCCTTTCCTCTTTAGGCTCTACCTCTTACTATTAGAGCTCCACCTCAGGAGTTGGTCAGAGACTGCAGACATACTACAGGAGTTGGTCAGAGACTGCGGACATGATACAGGGGATGGTCAGAGACTGCAGACATGATCAGAGGCTGGGGACATGGTCAGAGGCTACAGACATGGTCAGAGGCTGGGGACATGGTCAGAGGCTACAGACATGGTCAGAGGCTGGGGACATGGTCAGAGGCTACAGACATGGTCAGAGGCTGCAGACATGGTCAGAGGCTGCGGACATGATCAGCATCTTCTCTAATATGATCATCGTCCTTCTAATACATTTGCCGGTTATCAGTACTTACATCACTGTGACCGCCCCCTCGCCTGAGCCCAACCAATCTGAGGTGAGTCAAGCCTGCCCACCCCCTGCCCAAGCAGCACAACCGAGCTGAACCGAGGTGAGCTGAGACCGCCCCTCCGCTCGAACCCAGCTGAGCCCAACCGAGCGGAGACCACCCCCCAACCCGAGCTCAACCGAGCCAAGGTGAGCTGAGACCACCCCTCTGCTCCACCTCAGCTGAGCCGAGCCCAGTTGAGCATAGACCGCCCCCCCCACCCGAGCACAGCCGAGTAGAGGTGAGCTGAGACCACCCCTCTGCTAGAGCACAGCCAAACCCAGCCGACCGCCCCTGCCAGTCACTTTATGCCGCTTTATGGTGACTGTATTTGTGCGGCCGTCGGGACTCAGGAGGAGGTGGGGGGCTTTTTTCATGTGGGGGGGTGACTTTTTTGCTGCCTCCCCACAAAGTGCCGCCCTAGTCCTGGGCCTTGTCGGCCTAGGCCAAGAAACAGCTGCCCTCTGCACCATCGCAGGAGAATATCTTTTCTGTTTAAACAGATGAGTAGTACAGGAACCTTTTTTTTGTTTTGAGTCGCACTGGGCCCTACCATGGTTGAAAAGGGCCCCCGGGATCAGTGGGAAGGGCCCCAGCCGGGAAGGAAGGGCTCTGGGTACTGGGCTTCAGGGAAAGGGGCCCTGGGACTGATGGAAAGGGCCTCCATAATTACGGGGGCCCTTCATGATCTCTAGCACTTCATGATCTCTTGCACCAAGGCCCTCAGGCTGAGTTCACATATATGCGAATTGGATGTGTTTTTAACAACATCCATATTGCATAACATGTGCTCTCTATGGAGCCGGTCCGCACATGTCCGGGCGGTTTTGAAAAGGGTCCTGTGCATTTTTGGCCTGGTTCAGGTGTGAATTCCGGCAAAAATGTGCACCTGAATCGCACCTGAACTGGTGAACAGAAACGCACCAGACTCCGGACTGTAAACCGCAGCTTGACATATGTGAAGCCAGCCTGAAGGTTCTAGTTATGGCTCTGAACCATAGCTTCCAACTGTCCCTGATTTTGAGGCACTGTCCCTGATTTGGAACAAAGTCCCTCTGTCCCTCTTTCCTCCTCATTTGTCCCTCATTTTAGTCTGATCTATATAGTTGTATATAAAATGCACTTTTTATCTTTCCAAAAGTGTTTCCCAGTGCTAAACCATTCATCCCATGTCTAAATTTCTGCATTTGCCAATATAAAGGAATAATAGTGGTAAAAAAAAAAAGCAGTTGTGGGTTTAACTCATTTTTTTGCATAATTATCCCTTAAGGGAGCATGGCAGGGGGTGTGTCCTATGCCTACATATTTTTGCTAATCGGTGTCCCCCGTTCCCATCTCAAAAAATTTGGAGGAATGTCTGAACTAATTTAGTGGCCTAAAGGGCCACTCATACTTAGCCAATGGCGCCAGTGACACCTACTGACAACCAGGGGCGGCCCGTCCATTAAGGGCGCATGGGCGCTGCCCCCTTTCTCCAGCCACCCCCTCTATGTAGAATGGATAGATTCATGCAGGACTTTTTTTCAGGGCGAACTTGTTGGATCTCAGTTCCACCACCTCTGGCTCAGACCCTCTGCTCCCTGCCCACCACAATCACTTGTAAACACAAAAGTCCGGTTTCTGTATTTACAAGTGACAGCTCTGCACTCTGTGTATAATGCAATCCTGGTATTTAATGACCTTTAAAGGGGTGTTCCGGCGTTTTTTTTTTTTTTTTTTTAAAGTCAGCAGCTACAAATACTGTAGCTGCTGACTTTTAATAAGGACACTTACCTGTCCAGCAAGCCCACGATGTCGACCCACCATCCATTGGATCAGCTGCTGGCGCCGCCATCCTAACTAAGGGAAACAGGCAGTGGAGTCTTGCGGCTTCACTACCTGTTTCCTACTGCGCATTCACGCAAGACGCGTGGCGCTTTGTGAATGGCCCCGTTGTTTCCTGGGACACACACATGTCCCAGAAGACAACGGGGCCGCTCGCCGAGGAGGAGGAATTGAAGAAACAGCGCAGCAGAATAGGAAGAGGCAGATTAGGAAGACTGCCTAGCAACAGGGCTTTCTGGTGAGTAAAAAAATTTTTTTTTCACATTTTTTTTTATATTTTTTTAAGAATGTTAATGTAATTTTTTTTTTAGGGTGGCCCTTCACTTTAAGACCCTCCTACTGTTCGTGAAATTTGATTGACCACACCCACTATATGATGTGATTTGGAGGGTGTGTGTAGGGGAGCGGTTTTGGGGGGCCGTGGTTGAGTTCCAGCACCTATTGTTTGAGAAAAAAAGCCCTGGATTCATGCATTGCATGAATCTATCCATGGCCGCCACCGCCACCTCCTATTCAGGCGTTCGGCCCCTTTTAGGACAGCGGGCGCCTGAATTACAGCGGCGGGGGTATTTTTTTTAAGCACCTGATTAGAGCCATGGGCTCTAGTAGGCCACCAAGATGGGGTAAGTGTCGATAAGACAGCGGGCGGGGGTCACGGCGGCATAGTGGCCGCATTTGATGGCACAGTGGCAGCAATTGATGGCGCCGTGGCTGCATTTGATGACACAGTGGCTGCAATTGATGGCACAGTAGCTGCGTTTGATGGCACAGTGGCTGCAATTGATGGGAACAGTGGCTGTATTTGATGGGCACAGTGGCTGCGTTTGATGTGCACAGTGGCTGCATTTGATGGCACAGTGGCTGCAATTGATGGGCACAGTGAGGCTGCAATTGATGTTTTTTTCAGTATTTTTTTGAATTTTTCAGTTTGTTTGCGCCCTCCCCCCCCCAAACAAAACTTGAACCACTTCCTTGAGCTATGACTGATCAACCGCTCATCTGATGGTGCCTGCATAATTTCGGGTCCAACACTTGTAGGCAGGTGCAGTTTGTACTTCCCACTTCAGATGGCACTCCACCGATACCGCTACACAAAAGGGGAAGGAAGTTGTGAGGAACTTTATTCCTTTATGAAATAAAAATACATAAATACAGCGCTCACAAACATAAATCCATCATAAGTGAAACACAAGTGAAAAAAAACAAAACGTAAAATCCATAAAAAAACGTAAAGTCCATAAAAAACTGAAAAAATGCTTCACATCTGGTGTGCAAACAGTGCAGAAAAAAATGTTTCAGAAATTTCCAGGCATACCAAGACACCCCCACATGTGTCCCCACTCACCAGATCACAATGACACCCAGCTTTTCAGTCTGGGGGTCAATACAGGTTTAGAGCGATATCCAAAGGACGTCAAGCAGATTCAATGATGGTTCTTTAAGATGATATCTCAGCCATAAAAAGAGGTACCCAAAAGGAAACAGATGAACTAATAGTGAAGTAAGCTAAGAACAGGTTTTATTGCGCATAAAAAATGCATACTTAGACGTAAGTTAAAAACAGGCATAAAATGGAGAAGAAAATCAGCACTTTTTTTTTTTTTTTTTTGCTGCATGAGATCAAAAAGGAAGCATACCACACATAGCGTAATACTGTTTAAAAATGGCAGTTTATTGTTAGCAATTGTACTCACATAAGACAGAAGTCACTCGCACACATCGAGATTAAAAACCCAGCACACATGCACATAACGTGATGATGTCAGTCTACGTGCCCCGTCCGACGCGTTTCATTAAAAATACAGTCTTCAGGGGAACCAGGAAGCACTTCCTACAGAAAGTAGATGGTGACCCTAGATGATGCCTGAACAAAGATGGAACCATACTTCTGGAGAGAAAATCAGAAGCAGGCATTGTTACGGGGAATACTGTGATCTCTGTGAGAGTTAATAATTGCAAGTGTTATACTGACAAATTACTTAACATTCATCACTTAACATGAAAAAATATGAGCCCGCTTTAACTAGGCCTCTAGAAACTCATTATTCAATATGTATTTTTCTTTTTTATATCTCCTAATTGCCATGCTTAGTAGATAGGCATTACAAAACACTGACAATATACAGTAAGCAAGCACAAGGTGAACACGAGACTAATAATTTATTTCAAAGCCACTTTGAACTTCACCTCTTTTGTAGTGAGAAGAGAGGAATGATGGGAACATACTGAAAAAAATGGAAAAAAAATCTGTTTCAAAGTAACGTAAAACCTCAGAGACCAATTATGAGACAACTGTGTACCTACGCGGTTCATGTCTCTATAATTTTTAACATAGCATTTTGTAAATAATCTTTTAATCTTAAAAAAAAAAATACACAAAGTAACGGATGGAGGATTGTCATCACAGGCGTATAGCAGTCAGTATGCGAAGGAAGATGAAATGGGCTGAGGTGTTCAGTTTGTAATGGTAAGGTTTCCTATTTTTGATATCGGTTATATCTTCCTCTCCGGAGATTAAGAGCAGCCAAGCAGATACTTGGCTGCACCTGGATCAGTCTAATAAAAGGCAGATGTAGTGGGAACCATACTGCCTCTGGAATTGGTTAGCAGGTTATACAGAGAGAAAAAAGCAGCCCTACTGAGAGCAGCTGCATATTTAAAAAGGAACTGAGCTCTGGAACGCTGTGCCCATAGCAAGAGGCAAGCAGGAGTCAAAGGACTAGTCAATGGGATTACCTTTGGTCTTCCTGAAGCTGATCTTTTCCCATTAATTACCATGACTTGTTCTGCACTGTAGTATAGAGGTGGCCATCTTGGTAGAGGAGCAAGGCTTTGTGATTGATAGTACATGGGTTACCAGCCCCCTCGTGGGCAGAGACCATAATATCACTCCAGACCTCGTATACAGAAGGATTACAACTTTCCCCATGCCAATCGCACATGCCAGGAGTGACATCATAGAGTGCTGTTTCTCCTCACCAGCTCTTGCACACTTAATCCTTTACCACCTTCAGCCCGTAGGCTAGGAGGGAAGCTGCTGTATACATTGTGAGGCCTTGCACACCATGGTTGTAGGTCAGATCCCTAGGACAGGTTCCGTTCTGCTGCAGGACCCTAACATAGGGACCCAACCACTTGGAAGGACAAACCACAAAAACCAGATCACCCCTCCTATATGATCTTTTTCTCCTGGCTACCACCACTTCCACTCCCAAGCTTGCTGCTCCTTCTTCTTGCGACTTTGCTCACTTCATTACCCAAAGGGTTCCTCAAGCATATTGACAGTGGATTCACATTATTCATACAAGAACCAGGCCAAACTTGAGACTTAAAGAATATATGATTTACTCCTCAATCCCCGTCCATTAGATACAGTTCTTTATCACTTCCAGCAGATTAGATCACATAACAGTGCAGCATCAATAATGGGAAACACCTTCAAATCCTCCCTTAACTAAGTGCTGTGATGTTCAAACCTGTCCACAGCAAGGGTGACCCCAACAGGTGAAATAATACTCCAGTGTTTAATCCCCTGCCAGGATCCCTCTGAGGGGTCAGTGTTAGCACATTGTTCACATCTTCCCGTTTATGGTTCTTAACTCCCCACTCCCAAAGACCAGGAGGCCCGACCTCCTGTATTTATTACTCCCCTAAAGACAGGAAGGGGGAGGCACACCACAGGACAAATTTATTAACCTCTAATGCACGCAATATTATTAATTCTGTGGGCACCTGCCTACATGATGACTGGTAATCTGATGACTGGTGGGGTAAATGATGAAGATGCACCAGGGGAGGTAGAGAAAGCACTGACCCACAAAATGAATGAAATAGAAGCAGGGGGATTCTTGCATGGTAGATCTTCAGGTATAGTTTCCCCTCCAGCAAGGAGAACAGTGAGTAACGCAGTAGTGACATCAGCAAATCTCACTTCAAATCTCTTGAGACTGGCAGTTAGAGGCAGCAGTGCCATAGAGCTCAGGACATATATAGTGAGGAATAGAGAAATAAAGAGTGCATGGATCTGCTGCAGCATAAAACACAATTTTATTCATATACCACAAAATAACATACTGCACTTACTGTAAATTTCCAAAATGAATGAAGCACTTCATATATGGTCTGGGTCTCATAGAAGGGAGAGCACAGTAACTGGGGACGGCAGTTCTGAAGATGGAAGTCCAATCCTATACTTTGCAGTAATGGAAATACTCTACCCTCTTCCTGTATCTGAAGTTGAAACAAGGGGGAGCACTTTAAAAACATGTTACTGTAGCATCTTTTGATACAGTAAGTTGGGGGAGTCCAGAGCTGCCGGACACCAGCACAAGGGATGGTACTTACATTTAACATGTAAGTACCAGCTGTCCTAATTAAAATCCAAAGTCCTCTGCCCCTCCCCCCAATGGAGGAGGGGGGCAGAAAGGGTGGGCATAGTCTGCACTTTTGACAAGTGCCCATGACAGGTCCAGTGCTTATATTAACCACCGCAGCACCGGAAGATTATGGCTGAAGGGGTTAAGATGGTTCTAAAGGCTGAAGGTTTTTTTTACCTTCATGCATTCTATGCATGAAGGTAAAAAACCTTCAGCATGCAGATTCTCCCACAGCCCCCTCAATGATTACCCAACCTCAATCCAGTGATGTGCCAGAAAGCAGCTGCTCTCCCGGGTCTCTGCCTCTGGCTCCCACAGCTGTCAATCACAGATAGCGAGGAGGGAGCCAAGTCCCATTCTGTGTGCCTTATGGTCACACAGAGCAGGGCTCAGAAGCCAGCACGCATGAACACCCCTATAGCAAGTGGTTTGCTATGAGGGCACTCGGAGAAGGGGAGGGGCCAGGAGCTTCAGTGAGGGACCAGAGAAAAGGAGGATCAGGGCTACTCTGTGCAAAACCATTGCACAGAGCAGGTAAGTATAATGTGTTTGTTATTTTTTTTTTTTCTGACTCAGATTTTTATACGAGCCCTTGACCTGTCATGAGCACTCGTCAAAACTGTAGACTATACCTACCCTTTTTGCCCCCTCCTCCTGCACACTTACAATCCGCCAACAAATCACCTTAATTTTGTCTTTCCTATTGACTCCAACGCTTTTCCAAAAAATAGTGAAATTTTGCTAAACTTGTTTGATTTTTGTACGGATTTCTGGGAAATAAAAATTCACTCTCACTTTAGCTCATTCCTACTCACGGTAATTTGCAATTATTGACATGAATGCAAGTATTCACACGCATCTAGACCTATGTACATTCCCAATTCAGGCAAACCTCTTTCTTTATGGTTATGTGGTTATATTATTCGCCATCTCAGTTCTTACATTGTGGTGAAGAGCCTTAAGATTTTACCTTTAGAATAAGCAAGGGTTATTTCTCCTGAGCATGCCCCATGACATCCAATATTTTCCTTCTCTACAATTCCATTCCGTTTCCCTCTTTAACATATGATGTTCTATTTTTTCTATGTATATTTAATGAACATTTGGTTATTTTTGTGTGTGGGAGATGAAGAATCTTTCAAGTAATGAATATTTTATTTAAAACTTTTTTTTTTTTTGTTAATTTCAATGAGTTGTTCATCAGCTCGAGCAAACAAGCTGGAATACAAACCTTTAAAAGGACGTCTTTACATATCGATATGCATTCAGTGCTGCCTTATATGGATGCCTATGAATGTTTAATGAATATTTATATTTGAGCTGGATAGTTTGTTACCAGCGAGGGGTTAAGCATGAAATTATTGATGGGAGTGAGAAAAAAAATTATGTATTTTTTTTTCCAGGTTGAGTTGTGAGAGGAAAAGGGAGAATGAGAGCATGGGGAGACATAGGAATACAGGTGGGGAGGCGGAGAGGAAAAGAAAAAGAAGGAAAGAAAAGAAAGAAAGAAAGAAAGAAAGAAAGAAAGAAAGAAAGAAAGAAAGAAAGAAAGAAAGAAAGAAAGAAAGAAAGAAAGAAAGAAAGAAAGAAAGAAAGAAAGAAAGAAAGAAAGAAAGAAAGAAAGAAAGAAAGAAAGAAATTATGTGAACAATGGATGGGAATAAAAGAGAGAGACAGAGGGATGTGGACAAAGGGTGGAAAAAGGTGAGAGATAGAGAAAGAGAGAGGGAGAAAGAGAGGGAGAAAGAGAGAGAGAGGTGGACAAAAGATGAGAAAGAGAGAGAGGTGGTGGGAGGTGGACAAAGGGGGGAAGAGAGATAGAAAGAGCGAGAATGAGAGAGACCGTGGAAGGTGGCCAATGGATGAGAAAGAGAGAGAGACAGAGAGATGTGGAGAAAGGGTGGAAGAAAGGCAGAGAGTGAAAAAGAGAGAGAGAGAGGGGGGATGTTGAAAAAGAGTGGAAAAAAGGGAGAAAGAGAGAGAGGGAGGGCCGGGGGTTGAGGACAAAGTGTGAAAAAAAGAGAGTAAGAGAGAGATGGTGGAAGGTGGACAAAGGGTGGGAAATAGTGAAAGAGAGAAACAGAGGAAGCTTTACAAACGATGAGAGAGTGAGATAGAGAGAGAAAGGAGAGACTGTGGTAGGTGGACAATGGATGAGAAAGAGAGAGAGAGACAGTGGGAAGTGGACAGTGGATGAGAAAATAAGTAGGAGAGACAGAGAGAAAAAGAGAGAGACAATGGGAGGTGGATAAAAGATGAGAAAGAGAGAAAAAGAGCAAGAGAGAGAGAGAGCGAGAGAGAGAGAGAGAGAAAGAGAGAGAGAGAGCGAGAAGGAGGTGGACAAAGGATGAGAACAAGAGAGACAGAGGGATGTGGGCAAAAGATGGGAAAAAGGGAGAGACAGAAAGAGAAGGGTGAACAAAGGGTGAGAAAAAGAGAGACAGAGGAAGGAGGATAAAGGATGAGAGAGAGGTGGTGGGAGGTGGACAAAGGGGGGAAAGAGAAATAGAAAGAGCGAGAATGAGAGAGACCGTGGAAGGTGGCCAATGGATGAGAAAGAGAGAGAGACAGAGAAATGTGGAGAAAGGGTGGAAGAAAGGCAGAGAGTGAAAAAGAGAGAGAGAGGGGGGATGTTGAAAAAGGGTGGAAAAAACGGGAGAAAGAGAGAGAGAGAGAGAGAGAGAGAGAGAGAGAGGGAGGGCCGGGGGTTGTGGACAAAGTGTGAAAAAAAGAGAGTGAGAGAGAGATTGTGGAAGGTGGACAAAGGGTGGGAAATAGTGAAAGAGAGAAACAGAGGAAGCTTTACAAAGTATGAGAGAGTGAGATAGAGAGAGAAAGGAGAGACTGTGGTAGGTGGACAATGGATGAGAAGAGAGAGAGAGAGAGAGACAGTGGGAAGTGGACAGTGGATGAGAAAATGAGTAAGAGAGACAGAGAGAAAAAGAGAGAGACAATGGGAGGTGGATAAAAGATGAGAAAGAGAGAAAAAGAGCAAGAGAGAGAGAGAGAGAGCGAGAAGGAGTTGGACAAAGGATGAGAACAAGAGAGACAGAGGGATGTGGACAAAAGATGGGAAAAAGGGAGAGACAGAAAGAGAGGGGTGGACAAAGGGTGAGAAAAAGAGAGACAGAGGAAGGAGGATAAAGGATGAGAGAGAGGTGATAGGAGGTGGACAAAGTGTGGGAAAGAGAGAGAGATTGTGGGAGGTGGGCAATGGATGAGAGAAAGAGAGGGAGAGAGAGAGAGAGAGAGAGAGAGAGAGGGGGAGGTGGACAATGGATGAGAGAAAGAGACAGAGGGTGGTGGACAAAGGATGAAAGAGAGAGAGAGAGACACACACACAGAGGGAGGTGGACAAAGGGTGAGAAAAAAAAGAACAAACAGAAAGCGGGATTAGAGAGAATAATGCCGCGTACACACGAGCGGACTTTCCGGCATACTTGGTCTGGCGGACCAGAGTCTGCCGGACAATCCGATCGTATGTAGGCTTCGGCGGACTTTTTTTCCCCAAAAGTCCGCCGGACCAAGATTTGAAACATGTTTTGAATCTTTCCGTCAGACTCTGTTTCTGATGGAAAGTCCGTTCGTCTGTATGCTGGTCCGACGGAAAGCCTGTTTGTCTGTATGCTGGTCCGACGGACCAGATGCGACGCAAAGGCAGGGTATTGCATCTCGCGCTCGCTGCAATAGGAAAAACACATTTTCCTATTGCGGCGAGCGCGGGGCATACCAGGCCCTTAGGTTTAAAGGGAACCCCCTACGCCAAAAAAAACGGCGTGGGGTCCCCCCTAAAGTCTATACCAGACCCCGATCCGAGCACGCAGCCTGGCCGGTCAGGAAAGGGGGTGGGGACGAGCGAGCGCCCCCCCTCCTGAAGCGTACCAGGCCGCATGCCCTCAACATGGGGGGTGGGTGCTTTGGGGAGGGGGGGCCCTGCGGGGCCCCCCCACCCCAAAGCACCTGGTCCCCATGTTGATGAGGACAAGGGCCTCTTCCCAACAACCCTGGCCATTCGTTGTCGGGGTCTGCGGGTGGGGGGCTTATCGGAATCCGAGAGACCCCTTTAATAAGAGGGCCCCCAGATCCCGACCCCCCACCCTATGTGAATGAAATATGGGGTACATGGTACCCATACCCATTTACCTAGGGAAAAAGTGTCAATAATAAAACACACTACACAGGTTTTTAAAATAATTTATTAGACAGCTCCGAGGGGGTCTTCCTCTGGCTTTGGGGGTCTTCCTCCGGCTTCCTCCCCCAAAGCACCCACCCCCCATGTTGAGGGCATGCGGCCTGATACGGTTCAGGAGGGGGGGGGGCGCTCGCTCGTCCCCACCTCCTTTCCTGACCAGCCGGGCTGCGTGCTCGGATCGGGGTCTGGTATGGATTTTAGGGTGACCCTACGCCATTTTTTCGGCGTAGGGGGTTCCCCTTAAAATCCATACCAGACCTAAGGGCCTGGTATGCCCCGCGCTTGCCGCAATAGGAAAATTTGTTTTTTCTATTGCATCGAGTGCGAGATGCAATACCCTGTCCGTCGGACCAGCATACAGACGAACTGTCTTTCCGTCAGGAATGGAGTCCGGCGAGTCCGGCGGACTAAGATTTGAAACATGTTTCAAATCTAGGTACGGCGGACTTTGGGAAAAAAAGTCCGCCGGAGCCTACACACGATCGGATTGTTTGGCGGACTCTGGTCCGCCGGACCAAGTATGCTGGAAAGTCCGCTCGTGTGTACGCGGCATAAGGCATCATGCACATGGATAGACAGGGGCCAAACAGTGTGTAGAGCCCACCTTATCACTTTCCTGGGACTTGTTGGTAGGTGGTATAGTGCTTCCTTTTGGTACATCGATGTTGGTTCTACCAGGGGCTCAGTGTCTTGGTGGAAGTCAGTACAAGTACCCAATATAGAACTTTAGCCAGTGGGGATGTGGCTGGGGACAGGGTGGCACTTAGGCCTGGGCTTTTATAATAGCTGTTACTACCTCTTGTGTTCGCAACTCTGACCAATTATTTTAACCCAATTTTATATTATATTATTTTTATTCTTTATTTTTTTTGTTTCATACATTTTATTGTGTATCAAAACAGCATACATCATATATATATATATATATATATATATATATATATATGTACAGTATATATGCAACAGTAGAACAGATTTAGGATCAAAACCATGTAACATTTCACAACTGAGGTGATATGCACTTGATGTATTCAAAGTGTGACTTTTGTGATACAAGGTATATAGCATGTTGTACATACAAACATCTAATCTTTGAAGATATATGTAACATTCCTATTTTCAAAGTTATAATAATCTGTGTTTGACCAATTCTGAGTAGCTACTGGCATTAGATTTAAATGGGAAATAATATAGGGAGAAATTAAAAAATAAATAAAAAGGGGGTGGGGGGCAGTTGTGCTTTATTATTTACTTTTCTCTCCTTTTTATTACCTTTTCCCTTCTCATTCTATTGCCTTTTTCAAGTTATATTGCTGCTTCATAGGCAGTAGTAGATTTAAATTGGATCCAGTTATACTAGGTTGAAGTGAACTTTGAGATGTTCTCTTGTGATATGCTGATAAGTTCCTCTATTTTCTCAATGTGGTTAATGCTACAAAACCATTCTTTTTTTGAAGGAATATTTCTTGAACGCCAGTGGTATGGTATACAATGTTTTGCGGCATTTATCATAAACTTAGGTAAAGACTTGAGATAACATTTCTTAGAGATTGTAGTATATTGCAAGAGGTATTGTGCCGGATTGTAGTGTAAATTTTCTGTTGTGACTGAAAGAATTGTATCATGGACCATTTTCCAGAATGACTTGACCATGGGACACAACCACAAAATGTGAATCATGAAGCCTTCTTAATTTCCGGATCTCCAACATCTACTAGAGAATAGAATTTATTTAATAGGGTGGGTATTCTGTACCAACGTGTAATAATTTTGAATCCGCATTCTTGAATTGCTACGTTAAGGGATCCTTTGTGAGCATACAGGAATATTGTTTCCCAGTCTGCTGATGTCAGTTGGGTATTGAGGTCTTGTTCCCATGCTTGGCATGACATACTGGAGAAATCAGTTATCTCCCCAAAAAGAGATATGTTTAGGATTGAAATTATATGTCTTTGTGGATTTTTTTTTGGAGAATAGATTTTCTAGAGTAGTGAGAAGTCTTGTCCATGTATGTGATGTCTCATGTCTGATCAAGTAATGTTTGATTTGTATATAGTTCCATTGTGATATGGAGTTCAGGGTAATTTCTCTATGAATGTCTTTATGGGGCCAGTGTTTCAAGAGGAAGTTTTGTTCTAGTCCTGGGGGAAAATCTGGATTACCCCTCAGCGGGGTCAGAGGGCCCAGCCAAGGTGTTGGATTGCTGGTTTTTGAGACTTTGTGAAATATTTCCAAAGTAGGACCTATTAGAGGGTGGGATTTAGCCGCTGATGAATGATGTTTTGGGTGTACCCAAGGTAGGGCTTTTAAGGGTTGTGGAATGTGTATGTGTTCTAGTGAAACCTAGTCTTTAACCTGTTAGTGTATAATCCAATCCATAATTCTTGCTAGGTGAGAGGCCTGGTAGTATTTCCGTAGGTCAGGAAGGACAATCCCTCCTTTAGATTTAGGTAGATTTAGTCGGATTCTGGGATGCTTGCCTCTCCATATGAGGGTTGAGCAAGCACGGCGAAAGGATGTAAAAAATGATATTGGTACTCGAGTGGGGATTGTTTGCATGGCATAGAGGAAACGGGGGAGAATAGTCCTCTATGATTTGCCAAAATCAAAAAAGAACACCAAGCTAAAATCAATGCCCTTATATCTCAAATACACAAACTTGAAACAACACATAAACTAACTATGGCTGCCTCAACACTCAATGAACTAACTCAAGCTAGAACTCACCTTGCAGAGGAACTTAATATGAAAACGAAAAGGCAAGATATCCTCAGACATAAAATATACTATGAACAAGGTAACAAGAGTGGGAAGCTGCTAGCAAAAGCGGTACAAAATCAAAAAAGCGCTACCATGGTACATCAAATTAGAGATAAACAAGGCAAATCACATTCATCCAATGAAGAAATAGCCAAACAATTTGAACAATACTATCAATCCCTATACAATATTTCTTCCAACTTCAAACGTCCACTAAATTCAGAGAAAATAACTCACCTCATTCAAGAGTTTTTGCAAAAATACAGTCCATCTCCAGTCCCAGTAGAAGCCGCACGAGAATTAGAATCTCCTATCTCTGACGTGGAATTTGACAAAGCAATTAAGGACATGAAATTAGGAAAAGCCCCAGATCCAGATGGTCTCCCTTTAAAATACTACAAAACATTTTCAAATATTTTGAAGCCGCGTTTCCTGGCAGCCTTTCACTCACATCAGACAGAAAAAACCCCACCACCCCAACTCTTAGAAGCACACATAGTGGTAATCCCTAAAGATGGAAAAGACGAAAACCAGGTCACAAAATATAGACCAATCTCACTCATAAACATGGACGTAAAACTGTATGCCAAGATATTAATGAATAGACTCATACCACTACTCACATCCCTTATATCTTTAGACCAAGTCGGGTTCATTCCCAGAAGAGAAGGACGTGACAACACAATAAAAGCACTTAATATTCATCACTGGCTGACATCCAATAAGAAACAGGGCTTCTTTCTCTCACTAGATGCCGGAAAGGCGTTTGACAGAAGAGTGGCCTGGGACTACATGGATGCAGTGTTGTGCTCTATAGGCATCTTATCCCAAATGAGAACATACATCTGTGCATTATATTCAAGTCCAATAGCAAGAGTATGAGTTAATGGTCACCTGTCGAACACCTTTAATTTACACAATGGGACAAGACAGGGCTGGCCTCTATCCCCATTATTGTTCGTCCTTACATTAGAACCTTTGTTAAATAAAATATGACAAATCCCAGATATAAAAGGCATTACAATACACAATCAAACCTACAAACTTGCAGCTTTTGCAGAAGATATGCTTCTTACTATGTCCGAACCACACATAACACTTCCTAATCTCATTCAAGACTTGGAACTTTTCCAATCTCTATCAAACTTAAAAATGAATAACTCCAAATCAAATGCTCTCAATATCTCTTTACCACCAGACTCAGTGTCACTATGCCAAAAAAACTTCCCCTTCACATGGTCCAATGATGCTATGACCTACCTTGGAATTCAAATTCCTACTAATGTGTCAGATCTCTTCAAACTTAATTACACTCCTGTCCTAAAGGAAACATATAATGATTTAAGATGTTGGAACTCTAAATACATCCTGGTTTGGTAGAGCATCTCTAATTAAGATGGTTATTTTTAAATGTATAATTTTACCTAAACCATTTCATATATATATTTTGTAAGCTAAATGCATTACTGCCATACTCGCAAACATCTGTGTATTTCCAAACTCAGGAAGTGGCAAGTTTGAGCCACAAAACACCTCTTTTGTGAAATAAAGAAATGTAATGTTTATTCAATACGAAACTGATCCATTTCTAGACACATGTAGCAATGGCCCGAACCTCTAGAGGCCTAATGGTGACCTCAAGAGTTAGGGAGAGCTGACATCCTTCCTTGTAAAGTGGGTTAACAGGCATGGTGGGTGTAATGCAAGATGTAATGATGGGCGCCAGTCACTTTTTGAATGCGAACAAGAGATTTATTGTCTCTTAACAAGAACTGTGGGAGAGCGGGTTAGGGACAGGACATCCTTAGGTAGATGCAATGGTAATTGGCAGACTCCGAGGCACTTTAGGTAGACAGCTATACAGGGAAAAGCCTCCAGCCGCATGCCACATCTGTATAGGTAGGACCACTGTCTCCTATGGCAACTGAACTTGTAACAGTTACTAATGGTAGTTGTACATTACTCTTGGTAACACAGTAAAGCTCTTCTCTTATCCCACTGTAGGTCTTCACTCACTGAGCTCCCAGTCTCTCACTAGACTTCCAGATCCCAGTCGTCACCGGATCTCCTGAGCTCTTCCACAGCTAACCCACTATATGACGGCCTTTTCTATTGGCTAAAATGCGTTGAGGCTTGATCGCGTCATCACAACATCAGATTTGCCCGAAAATTAAGCACAGGGACTGAGCCTCACTGCAAATGAGTGGCATCCAATAGAGATTGTACGAATTATCTAAAAACACATGCTGATCACACCGGGTGCCAGGCTTAGGCACCAAACCATGTGAGTGCATCTTTCATATTTTACTCTTGTTTTTTATAAAAAAAATACAGTTTTACACTATGGGAGCCCCCGTCTGTCATTTTCTCTTCCCATCCAAGGAGGACTATCCTAAGCTAAGCTGACCTTGAATAAAGTCATCTAGGGGTCTTTACTCCCCACAAAGCGCAAGTGACCACTCAAGCGATAGGTGGGCAACGTTTAGGAGTGAGTGCACATCCAAGTGGGGCACCTTTGTCTGAACACTGAATTTTGGAGCACTTATCAATCATTTATGCACAAGCACTTTACTTCATCAGTGGGACGTTTATATTGATTAACATGTTTATTCACTTATTCATGTTTAATATTTTTGTATTTTGTACTTGCTAAGCTCGGTGTCTTACCTTTTCAATCCACGATATACTTCTCAAGCGTCACCCCCGTTAACCTGCTGGGTCCCTGGCTTGGCACTCTCTGAAGCTTTTCCACTTCCTCACCGTCCCCGGCTGGTTAAAAGACTCAGAAGTCTTCGCTCAGGTACTTGCTAGAGCTTACTCACAGAAGTCTTCCGGTAATAACGTGGATAGTCCCTTAGTGGCGACGGCTTCCCCTTTACCCCTGATCACAACTGGTTCACTGAACGTTCGCAACTCGGTTGGACAATCCTGCAGTCCCAACCCTATGCTGCTTCTCCTGGTCCTGGATAGGCCTCAGGCAGCCTAGCAGCCAGGTGTCCCCGGGATAGGCCTCTGGATTCTGGCCTAGCAACCCAGGGTGACATAACACATGTCCACCTAGACAGGTGTCCAGGTGGCACAGACCCCCGATCACCTGACTGCACCCAAATAAATAGGCTCTCTCAGCAGGCCAAAGGACTAAAGAAACCCCTGCCAATTGGCTGAGATGCCCATACATTCATAATCTGACTTTGCTGAGCCCCTGTCAATCAAATGTCACCAGCCACAGTGCCACCTAGTGACAGAAGAGAATAAAGGTGCAGCAATTCCAGAATTTGAGAGGAATCAGTGGATCTTCTAACAATTAGCCAGGACAATTACTACCTGGCAAAATAAATTTGTTAGCAACTTAGTCTAAACATCAGGGTGCTACACACACCACACCATACATTCCTACAGGTACCTCTGCCACTCGACCTACCAATGTGCTTTTGTTCCTATACAAGCTGCCACTTATGTGTATAAGAGTAATTCTGCTAAGTTATATGAATTTAAAACTGGACATTTTGCCACTTAATTCAACAGTACTGGAAGAAAGTTACCCGGTTTATCACAGAAATTACTTCTGTGCCCATTCTGTTGACCATCCCTGTTTGTTTGCTACGATTGATAGAGGGACTTGTGGCCACGATGGCCCATAGGACCCTTCTAAGTATCTTGCTTTATTATACCTGTAAAGCAGTTATTTTACAGTAGAAGAGACCTCTGCTCCCTTCATTATAAACTTGGAAGGGATTGATGAATGTTACACTGCCATTTTACAAAGCCACATACCTAAATCAGGGCTGTCCGAAAAATTTTTAGAAGATGTGGGGTAGTTGGATCTCCTTGTCAGAGACATATGGTTAGTCCCACAGAGGTATTTGCTTATGCAGGATGAAGGAAGGTTTGTATGGCATATTCTCCTGGGTAGGTGATATTTGCTTGCTCTGGTACATTATACCACAGTGTACACGAGGGTGGGCATGCTTGTATAGTGGGGCTGGTACAAAACTGCTGATAGGAAATCCTGCCAATGTTGGTGTCATATACTCTGCCGTTGCTGCATTTTGGAATATCAGGTTGGTGGGCAGCTACTACTCAGAGATGGGTGGGTGGTGGTGGGGTTTCTATAGAGGGTGGTAGATTGTTCCTGAGAGTTGGGTGAACAGTTCGAGCCGAGCAAAAGTTTTGCCCAAACATCGTCTGTTTGGCGAACACCCAAATTTGCGGGGAGCTCGGTGGCATGTTCGACCATGACATCACAAGGGGGGGCTGCGCCACCAAGTGGTGTCACCGGGTGACCCTGCCCCTTACCTATTTAAAAATTGTCAAATGGCAGAGTAGGCATTCAGCGGTTAGCCTTCGTCACAAGCAGAGCGTTTTTTTGCGGGTGCGGCTGTGCGAAAGGCGTGGAGATTGACGATGGATCTATATAGAGGGACTTTATTTTTTTAAGCTAAAGGAATTGTCATAAACTGCCTCCTGTCTTTATTTATTTTTTACACATTTTTGGTGAATGAGTAGGGGTACAATGTACCCCATATTCATTCACAAAGAGAGGGGGCCATGATCTGGGGGCTTCCAGATTTCGATAAGCCCCCTGCCTGCAAACCCCCACAACCACAGCCCAAAAAGCACTATGATGAGGACATGTGGCCTGGTATGGTTCAGGAAGGGGTGCACTCGCTCATCCCCCCTTTCCTGACCTGCCAGGCTGCATGCTCGGATAAGGGTCTGGTATGGAATTTGGGGGGGATCCCACACCTTTTGTTATTTTAGTGTGAGGTTCCCCTTAAAATCCATACCAGAGCTAAAGGGCCTGGTATGGATTGGTTGTGGGGGGGACGCCGTTTTTTTAAAACATTTTTGTATTGCATTGCCAGCAATTTTTTTTTTCTTTATAAATTAGTTTTGCTGCAGCAGGTTCTATACATGGTACAGATGTGCCACTTTACAGGCAGACTAAGGGGACCCTCAGGCACTATATTTAAAGTGAAAACATATATATAATCAGTGCAATAAACAATGTAATTGTGAAAATAAAAATAAAATAATCAATATAATAGCCTACTAATAGGCTTGACGGGATTGCTGCCCACACCACTTAGAGTGTATCCACTTGTGACTCTCAATAATTAATAAACAAAATATGATAAATATAGTGTAGCGCAACCAAAAACTCATAAATCAAATCCAAATATTAACAAAATTCCACTGTAGTGCAACTTTCAGTGACAGTTCATTGATATCCAGTGACTGCAGTGACCACCTCTATCTGGAATGCCTGCTCATCTCCCAATGTTGACCCCTCTACAGAGTCACATACGCCTGTAGTAATATCTCCCAGGATGCCTGAGGGGAACCCTTCCTCCTCCTGGTGTTCCTGGACAAGACAGACCTCCTCCCGGGTTCTGCTGAAGAAGCTCATTAGAGACTTGATTTATGAGTTTTTGGTTGCACTACACTATATTTATTATATTTCGTTTATTACTTTAAAGGAATTTTTCATTTTTATTGTTTCACTTTAAGCATCATTAAAATCACTGCTCCTGTAAATATGATATTTTTTAAAAAATGTTTTGCATTGATTCATGCCCCCTAGGACAGTACCCAGGCCTCCATACCCTTTTTATGGCCAATAACGTGCATATAAGCCTTCAAGATGGGCATTTTTGATTTTTCAAGTTCAGGTCCCATAGACTTTAATAGGCTTCGTGGTTCGGGTCTGAACTTTAGCGATGTTCAAGAGTTCTGGCACAAACTGATCTGGGAATAGTTTTTTTTTTGTTTTTTTGCTTTTGTTACTTCTTTTCTTTTAAGTTTTCTACTTAACCTTTGTAAATCAATAAAACCGAATTTTCAAAAAAAAAAAAAAAAGACTGAACATTTAAACTCTTTCCTACGATGAGCCATGACAGGTTATCTTTAAACATTATTTGTGCAGGCATTTCCATCTTCAAAATCAGGGCATGCAGATAATACAGGAGTGATTACTATGATATAAAACTGGGAAACATCATGTTTGACACACAAAATCGAAACCTTCATTGTAACATCAGACGCGATATGAGGATATTGGTGCATTTAACAAGACACTCATTAAAATTAATAAGATGTATAACTGTATTCTAGACTCCTGTGTGGCTCGGAGAACAGAGTTAATTAACCTCATTTTATAGTACATATTGTGAACAATTAGGCTCCTTTTTAGCACACATTTTACACCCCCTATCATTAGATACAAAGGTGAAATGCTGAGTGGACTTTTGTAGTCTACTAATAAATACACAGCAGAACCCCCCCCCCCGTATGAAAAATGGTTCTGAACAGAAAGTGTTTGTGTCACCAATAGCACCTGATCCTTATTTTCTGTACTTCTATGGACACAATGTTAGCAAGAAACCAAATGGTTACCATAAGCAGTTTTCAAAGTGCGCTCAAGCTTACTTAACCTCTTCACGCCGGTGGTACGCAAATATGCGGCCACATACAGTGGATATAAAAGTCTACACACTACTGTTAAAATGTCGGGTTTCTGTGATGTAAAAAAATGAGACAAAGCTAAATCATTTCAGAACTTTTTCTACCTTTAATGTGACCTATAAACTGTACAACTCAATTGAAAAATAAACTGAAATCATTTAGGGAGGGGAAGTAAAAATAAAAAACTAAAATAATGTGGTTGCATAAGTGTGCACACCTTCTTATAACTGGGGATGCAGCTGTGTTCAGAACTAAGCAATCACATCAAACTCATGTTAAATAGGAGTCAGTACACACCTACCTTCTTTTAAAGTACCTCTGATTAACCCCAAATAAAGTTCAGCTGTTCTAGTAGGTCTTTCCTGACATTTTCTTAGTCACATCCTACAGCAAAAGCCATGGTCCTTAGAGATCTTCCAAAGCATCAGAGGGATCTCATTGCATTGTTAAAAGGTATCAGTCAGGAGAAGGATACAAAAGAATTTCCAAATCATTAGATATACCATGGAAAACAGTGAAGACAGTCATCAAGTGGAGAAAATATGGCACAACAGTGACATTACCAAGAACTGTACGTCCCTCCAAATTTGATGAAAAGACGAGAAGAAAACTGGTCAGGAAGGCTGCCAAGAGGCCTACAACAACATTAAAGGAGCTGCAGGAATATCTGGCAAGTACTGGCTGTGTGGTGACAACAATCCCCCGTATTCTTGATATGTCTGGGCTATGGGGTAGAGTGGCAAGACCGAAGCCTTTTCTTACCAAGAAAAACATCCAATTCAATTTTGCAAAAAACACATCTGAAGTCTCCCAAAAGCATGTGGGAAAATGTGTTATGGTCTAATGAAACCAAGGTTGAACTTTTTGGGCATAATTCCAAAAGATATGTTTGGTGCAAAAAACAACACTGCACATCACCAAAAGAACACCATACCCATAATAAAGCATGGTGGTGGCAGCATCATGCTTTGGAGCTGTTTTTCTTCAGCTGGAACAGGGGCCTTAGTCAAGGTAGAGGGAATTATGAACAGTTCCAAATGCCAGTCAATATTGACACAAAACTTTCAAGCTTCTGCTAGAAAGCTGAACACGAAGAGGAACTTCATCTTTCAGCACGACAACAACCCAAAGCAAAAGGGGGTTGGAAGCCTGATCCCCGGTCAGGCGACCAAAAAATGGAGCATATTGGACTATTACGGTACAGTAATTAAGGGTAACCATAAGAGCAAGTGGCGACAATAATAAAATTATAATTCATTTATTGATGCAATGAACAGAACATGATAATACAAAAACACTTAATAAGAATACAGGCATATCACCAATGGATTCAATAGTATACAGTACAGCACAAAATCTCAGATATCATATTCCTCGACTAGTTTCGCGGACACAATCCGCTTCATCAGGAGGGAATCTGAAGATAAGTTTTTTCTGACTAAACAGTCTGAACCTGACAATTAAAAAAATACGAGGTTTACAAAAATACATGATCAGATAATTTATGTTCCAGCATCAAAACATACACATAGATAATGGAGATAAGGGGGGAGGGGAGAGAACGAATCTGCTTACCCAGGTCCCAGCAGACCCCAAGCGCAAGGCCCCAACACCAACAAATGATCTCCCACGGCAACCTGGGGGAGCTAACGAAATAACGGAATAATAAGGATAAAATGTATATTAGAATTGAGGTACCCTAAGTTGCCACATACAGGAAGAAGTGAAACATAAATTGGTGAGTATGGAGAAAGGTGATGACAAGGGGGGGTAGGTGGGTGAATGTTGTGGAAATTGCCAAAAATTAAAGTCGCATTATGTAGAGAATGAAAGATTACAATAGGTGACCAACCAAATAAGAGGAGGTGATAATGAAAAGGGCATAAAGGTGTTGTATGATATAAGTGGAAGAGTGCACAAGTGAGGAGATGGGGCTGGGGAAGGGAAGGGGAATGGGGGTGGAGAAGGGGATAGGGGAGTGGGGAAGAGGGGTAGTGAGGGATTGGGAGGGAAACAGGGGGGGGGGAAGAAAAAGAAAGGGGGAAAGGAGGAGCGGGGGGGGAAACGAGGGAGGATAGGTGAAAAAGGGGGAAGAGGGAGAGAGGGGGGGAGGAAAGAAGGAGGGGGGGAGAAAGAAGGTAAGAGGGGGGAGGGAAAAGTGAGAAGGAGAATAGAACAATGTGAACATATGGGTAAAAAGGGGCCAAACGGTACCTGGAACTAGTGAAAGCATAGAAGGGCTCCCGAAGGGGACACCCTGCCAGAAACTGGTTCCATAATAGGGTAGGAGGGAGGGTAATAGGAAGGACTGCAAGCAATGGGCGAACACAGACCAAGACATGTTCACCTAGGCCTAGGACAGCTGCAAGGTAAAATACGGTAGTTTAGAGATACATGATGTTAGTGCCCAGGGATATGGGACTTGGGTAGAAGGGTGGATAGGTACTTACCATAGACTTACATTAGGCTGGCTGAGGTATGGGCACCCAAGGGCAGCAGACCGAACCGTCCGGCTGGCAGGCATAGCCTGCTATAAATAGCTCCCAACCCTGCGATGCTGCGCCGCGCGTCGGTGGGATGCCGGTGCATAACGTCACAGGGTCAGAGGTTCCACACAGCGCGCGCGCGAGGGGATCGCGCGCGCACGCATGCGCACCGGCTGCATGGCCACGGGAACGTAGTCCCAGCCAAGGCCGGTGCAAGAGGAGGGGGTGGTCCCGTGTGGGAGACCGATCCCTCCACCAGGGACCTCACCAGGCCGCCGCGGGAGAACACAGGGGGAGGAGTCCGCGCCGGCGCTCGTGCCAGGACCAAGACTGGGGAAGCAGAGGTCTCCATAAAACAAAATATGAAAACAACAATATAAGAGTTGATCAAACATAAAAAAAAAAAAAAAAAAAAAAAAAAAAAAAGGTAGATACAATATAGAAAAAAATAATTGAAAAGCTTAATTAGGGTAAACTAGGGATGGTAATACCCTAGAGACCGGTGCAATGATCCCACCGAGACACAAACCCATAACACCTAACTGCATGATATGCATATAAGTTTAAGGAGGGCCAAAGACAATAACACATGATTGGGTAAAAACATGTGGAAAGAGGGCGGGTAGCCAAGGTAAGGGTGTCTGGCCGACCTACTGGGCATCTGTCTCGGAGGGTTGCATCGGGGCTGAAAATTAGCCATAATGTAGTATAAAGGGGTAAAATTGCATATACTAGAGGCCCCCCCAAAAAACACACAAGATTGTGTGTCAGTGGGGGTTGATTAAAAATGAAGGGTGGGACAAATGGGGTCCGCAGGGTGGAGGGCATTGATAGCCCCTCCACTGAGACAGCTTACCCAGGTGTCCCGCTCGACATAAAAACGGGTGTGTTATCCACCCAATGTATACGATTAGAGAAGTGGCCTCTCTACAG
Source organism: Aquarana catesbeiana (assembly GCF_042186555.1). Classification (NCBI taxonomy): domain Eukaryota; kingdom Metazoa; phylum Chordata; class Amphibia; order Anura; family Ranidae; genus Aquarana; species Aquarana catesbeiana. The sequence continues at coordinate 33,763,092 of NC_133334.1, read as the reverse complement.
TAAAATATAAAGGTAGCAGAAGTGCATATGTACCATCATCCAGAAATCAATATCAAAAGGGGGTTGGAAGCCTGATCCCCGGTCAGGCGACCAAAAAATGGAGCATATTGGACTATTACGGTACAGTAATTAAGGGTAACCATAAGAGCAAGTGGCGACAATAATAAAATTATAATTCATTTATTGATGCAATGAACAGAACATGATAATACAAAAACACTTAATAAAAATACAGGCATATCACCAATGGATTCAATAGTATACAGTACAGCACAAAATCTCAGATATCATATTCCTCGACTAGTTTCGCGGACACAATCCGCTTCATCAGGAGGGAATCTGAAGATAAGTTTTTTCTGACTAAACAGTCTGAACCTGACAATTAAAAAAATACGAGGTTTACAAAAATACATGATCAGATAATTTATGTTCCAGCATCAAAACATACACATAGATAATGGAGATAAGGGGGGAGGGGAGAGAACGAATCTGCTTACCCAGGTCCCAGCAGACCCCAAGCGCAAGGCCCCAACACCAACAAATGATCTCCCACGGCAACCTGGGGGAGCTAACGAAATAACGGAATAATAAGGATAAAATGTATATTAGAATTGAGGTACCCTAAGTTGCCACATACAGGAAGAAGTGAAACATAAATTGGTGAGTATGGAGAAAGGTGATGACAAGGGGGGGTAGGTGGGTGAATGTTGTGGAAATTGCCAAAAATTAAAGTCGCATTATGTAGAGAATGAAAGATTACAATAGGTGACCAACCAAATAAGAGGAGGTGATAATGAAAAGGGCATAAAGGTGTTGTATGATATAAGTGGAAGAGTGCACAAGTGAGGAGATGGGGCTGGGGAAGGGAAGGGGAATGGGGGTGGAGAAGGGGATAGGGGAGTGGGGAAGAGGGGTAGTGAGGGATTGGGAGGGAAACAGGGGGGGGGGGAAGAAAAAGAAAGGGGGAAAGGAGGAGCGGGGGGGGAAACGAGGGAGGATAGGTGAAAAAGGGGGAAGAGGGAGAGAGGGGGGGAGGAAAGAAGGAGGGGGGGAGAAAGAAGGTAAGAGGGGGGAGGGAAGAGTGAGAAGGAGAATAGAACAATGTGAACATATGGGTAAAAAGGGGCCAAACGGTACCTGGAACTAGTGAAAGCATAGAAGGGCTCCCGAAGGGGACACCCTGCCAGAAACTGGTTCCATAATAGGGTAGGAGGGAGGGTAATAGGAAGGACTGCAAGCAATGGGCGAACACAGACCAAGACATGTTCACCTAGGCCTAGGACAGCTGCAAGGTAAAATACGGTAGTTTAGAGATACATGATGTTAGTGCCCAGGGATATGGGACTTGGGTAGAAGGGTGGATAGGTACTTACCATAGACTTACATTAGGCTGGCTGAGGTATGGGCACCCAAGGGCAGCAGACCGAACCGTCCGGCTGGCAGGCATAGCCTGCTATAAATAGCTCCCAACCCTGCGATGCTGCGCCGCGCGTCGGTGGGACGCCGGTGCATAACGTCACAGGGTCAGAGGTTCCACACAGCGCGCGCGCGAGGGGATCGCGCGCGCACGCATGCGCACCGGCTGCATGGCCACGGGAACGTAGTCCCAGCCAAGGCCGGTGCAAGAGGAGGGGGCGGTCCCGTGTGGGAGACCGATCCCTCCACCAGGGACCTCACCAGGCCGCCGCGGGAGAACACAGGGGGAGGAGTCCGCGCCGGCGCTCGTGCCAGGACCAAGACTGGGGAAGCAGAGGTCTCCATAAAACAAAATATGAAAACAACAATATAAGAGTTGATCAAACATAAAAAAAAAAAAAAAAAAAAAAAAAAAAAAAAGGTAGATACAATATAGAAAAAAATAATTGAAAAGCTTAATTAGGGTAAACTAGGGATGGTAATACCCTAGAGACCGGTGCAATGATCCCACCGAGACACAAACCCATAACACCTAACTGCATGATATGCATATAAGTTTAAGGAGGGCCAAAGACAATAACACATGATTGGGTAAAAACATGTGGAAAGAGGGCGGGTAGCCAAGGTAAGGGTGTCTGGCCGACCTACTGGGCATCTGTCTCGGAGGGTTGCAAATTTTCATTATCACCTCCTCTTATTTGGTTGGTCACCTATTGTAATCTTTCATTCTCTACATAATGCGACTTTAATTTTTGGCAATTTCCACAACATTCACCCACCTACCCCCCCCTTGTCATCACCTTTCTCCATACTCACCAATTTATGTTTCACTTCTTCCTGTATGTGGCAACTTAGGGTACCTCAATTCTAATATACATTTTATCCTTATTATTCCGTTATTTCGTTAGCTCCCCCAGGTTGCCGTGGGAGATCATTTGTTGGTGTTGGGGCCTTGCGCTTGGGGTCTGCTGGGACCTGGGTAAGCAGATTCGTTCTCTCCCCTCCCCCCTTATCTCCATTATCTATGTGTATGTTTTGATGCTGGAACATAAATTATCTGATCATGTATTTTTGTAAACCTCGTATTTTTTTAATTGTCAGGTTCAGACTGTTTAGTCAGAAAAAACTTATCTTCAGATTCCCTCCTGATGAAGCGGATTGTGTCCGCGAAACTAGTCGAGGAATATGATATCTGAGATTTTGTGCTGTACTGTATACTATTGAATCCATTGGTGATATGCCTGTATTTTTATTAAGTGTTTTTGTATTATCATGTTCTGTTCATTGCATCAATAAATGAATTATAATTTTATTATTGTCGCCACTTGCTCTTATGGTTACCCTTAATTACTGTACCGTAATAGTCCAATATGCTCCATTTTTTGGTCGCCTGACCGGGGATCAGGCTTCCAACCCCCTTTTGATATTGATTTCTGGATGATGGTACATATGCACTTCTGCTACCTTTATATTTTACTGTAGAGAGGCCACTTCTCTAATCGTATACATTGGGTGGATAACACACCCGTTTTTATGTCGAGCGGGACACCTGGGTAAGCTGTCTCAGTGGAGGGGCTATCAATGCCCTCCACCCTGCGGACCCCATTTGTCCCACCCTTCATTTTTAATCAACCCCCACTGACACACAATCTTGTGTGTTTTTTGGGGGGGCCTCTAGTATATGCAATTTTACCCCTTTACACTACATTATGGCTAATTTTCAGCCCCGATGCAACCCTCCGAGACAGATGCCCAGTAGGTCGGCCAGACACCCTTACCTTGGCTACCCGCCCTCTTTCCACATGTTTTTACCCAATCATGTGTTATTGTCTTTGGCCCTCCTTAAACTTATATGCATATCATGCAGTTAGGTGTTATGGGTTTGTGTCTCGGTGGGATCATTGCACCGGTCTCTAGGGTATTACCATCCCTAGTTTACCCTAATTAAGCTTTTCAATTATTTTTTTCTATATTGTATCTACCTTTTTTTTTTTTTTTTTTTTTTTTTTTATGTTTGATCAACTCTTATATTGTTGTTTTCATATTTTGTTTTATGGAGACCTCTGCTTCCCCAGTCTTGGTCCTGGCACGAGCGCCGGCGCGGACTCCTCCCCCTGTGTTCTCCCGCGGCGGCCTGGTGAGGTCCCTGGTGGAGGGATCGGTCTCCCACACGGGACCGCCCCCTCCTCTTGCACCGGCCTTGGCTGGGACTACGTTCCCGTGGCCATGCAGCCGGTGCGCATGCGTGCGCGCGCGATCCCCTCGCGCGCGCGCTGTGTGGAACCTCTGACCCTGTGACGTTATGCACCGGCGTCCCACCGACGCGCGGCGCAGCATCGCAGGGTTGGGAGCTATTTATAGCAGGCTATGCCTGCCAGCCGGACGGTTCGGTCTGCTGCCCTTGGGTGCCCATACCTCAGCCAGCCTAATGTAAGTCTATGGTAAGTACCTATCCACCCTTCTACCCAAGTCCCATATCCCTGGGCACTAACATCATGTATCTCTAAACTACCGTATTTTACCTTGCAGCTGTCCTAGGCCTAGGTGAACATGTCTTGGTCTGTGTTCGCCCATTGCTTGCAGTCCTTCCTATTACCCTCCCTCCTACCCTATTATGGAACCAGTTTCTGGCAGGGTGTCCCCTTCGGGAGCCCTTCTATGCTTTCACTAGTTCCAGGTACCGTTTGGCCCCTTTTTACCCATATGTTCACATTGTTCTATTCTCCTTCTCACTTTTCCCTCCCCCCTCTTACCTTCTTTCTCCCCCCCTCCTTCTTTCCTCCCCCCCTCTCTCCCTCTTCCCCCTTTTTCACCTATCCTCCCTCGTTTCCCCCCCCGCTCCTCCTTTCCCCCTTTCTTTTTCTTCCCCCCCCCCCTGTTTCCCTCCCAATCCCTCACTACCCCTCTTCCCCACTCCCCTATCCCCTTCTCCACCCCCATTCCCCTTCCCTTCCCCAGCCCCATCTCCTCACTTGTGCACTCTTCCACTTATATCATACAACACCTTTATGCCCTTTTCATTATCACCTCCTCTTATTTGGTTGGTCACCTATTGTAATCTTTCATTCTCTACATAATGCGACTTTAATTTTTGGCAATTTCCACAACATTCACCCACCTACCCCCCCTTGTCATCACCTTTCTCCATACTCACCAATTTATGTTTCACTTCTTCCTGTATGTGGCAACTTAGGGTACCTCAATTCTAATATACATTTTATCCTTATTATTCCGTTATTTCGTTAGCTCCCCCAGGTTGCCGTGGGAGATCATTTGTTGGTGTTGGGGCCTTGCGCTTGGGGTCTGCTGGGACCTGGGTAAGCAGATTCGTTCTCTCCCCTCCCCCCTTATCTCCATTATCTATGTGTATGTTTTGATGCTGGAACATAAATTATCTGATCATGTATTTCTGTAAACCTCGTATTTTTTTAATTGTCAGGTTCAGACTGTTTAGTCAGAAAAAACTTATCTTCAGATTCCCTCCTGATGAAGCGGATTGTGTCCGCGAAACTAGTCGAGGAATATGATATCTGAGATTTTGTGCTGTACTGTATACTATTGAATCCATTGGTGATATGCCTGTATTTTTATTAAGTGTTTTTGTATTATCATGTTCTGTTCATTGCATCAATAAATGAATTATAATTTTATTATTGTCGCCACTTGCTCTTATGGTTACCCTTAATTACTGTACCGTAATAGTCCAATATGCTCCATTTTTTGGTCGCCTGACCGGGGATCAGGCTTCCAACCCCCTTTTGATATTGATTTCTGGATGATGGTACATATGCACTTCTGCTACCTTTATATTTTACTGTAGAGAGGCCACTTCTCTAATCAACAACCCAAAGCATACAACCAAATCAACAAAGAAATGGCTTCACCAGAAGAAGGTTAGAGTTTTGGAATGGCCCAACCAGAGCCCAGACCTGAATCTGATTGAAAATCTGTGGGGTGATCTGAAGAGGGCTGTGCACAGGAGATGCCCTCGCAATCTGACAAATTTGGAGTGTTTTTGCAAAAAAGAGCGGGTAAATATTGCCAAGTCAAGATGTGCTATTCTGATAGACTCATACAAAAAAAGACTGAGTGCTGTAATAAAATAAAAAGGTGCTTCAACAAAGTATTAGTTTAAGGGTGTGCACACTTATACAACCAGATTATTTTAGTTTTGTATTTTTACTTCCCTCCACCTACAAGATTTCAGTTTGTTGTTCAATTGAGTTGTACAGTTTATAGGTCACATTAAAGGTGGAAAAAATTCTGAAATTATTTATCTTTGTCTCATTTTTTTACATCACAGAAACCTAACATTTTAACAGGGGTGTGTAGACTTTTTATATCCACTGTATATGCCTGCCAGAATGTATACATAGCTGTGCTGAGAGAACGCACTCTCCCAACACAGTTACCGGCGGCTTTTAGAAAGCTCCCAATCTCTACTTGCGTTTGGGAGCTTTCTGATCATGTGACCACTGTAACAGCCAATCATGGTGGTCACATGATCAGAAATCCCACCCCGCCTCCTGGCACCAGAAACCTCTGCAGCTAGGTGCTGGATACTTAAATTTTCCTGCAATCAGAAGACGCTATGTAATGCTGTTACCAAGGAGCTGCTTCCCCCTAGGGTTCCCGCTTAGCTGTTCTGTGACTCTTTTATTAGAGGAAGAAGCAAGGCATCTTGGGACATGTAGTCCATCTGGAAGTGATTCACCCTCTGGCTGCATTGTGTGAAACTACAACTACCAGCAGGCTGATGAGGAAGAGCAGATCACTCGGAGGGATGATAAGAAGCAAGGCTGGGGCCTGGTGCGCTCTCTTGGGACTGGTGTGGATCTGTGTGCAGGCAATCTGCTGCTGAGGAGCTGCGGCTGTTGTGGCCTACTTGAACAGATTTGCCCAGAAGATTTCTTGGCACCATCTGGCCTGGATGTCGTTCCTGTCAAATCCACCCTGTGGAGTGATCAGATCGGTGTGAGCCGTGGAGCGGTGCAGCGGAGGCCCGAGGTCGTCCCTTGAGCCATACAGTTGAGGGATCATCATCATCAGAGTCATCATCTTCCTGATCATTGTCATCCACATCTCCTGTTCTGGTGTGGTGAGCGGGTGATTGCCCAATTTAACAGACACTGTGCATAGACATCTTTGTTTCCTACACTCTTTGCCATCTTTAGTGCCAAGATTTGCTCCAGTATCCTATGGACACTATACACAGACATCCATGCCATTCATTGATCTGCTGTTGCTTGTAGTTCCACAAATCCTAATATCGTTAAGTCAGTGATCACTGTGAATTCAATTGCAATTCTTGTTGCTCAGAAAAGGAATTTGGTTTATTTGCTACACATAACCTATTTCAACAGCTACCCTATCTTAGCAAGAAGACATGGTTGATTTGCTATTGTCAGTATTTGTTGGATGCAATTAAGTACTTAAAAGCTAGCTGAAGATTAACTGGATTTTCACACAACCACACTGGACTACCATTACTTCCCTCCCCAGTCCCCACTTAGGGAATTGTTGCTGAAATCATCAAAACTGCTTTTCACAAAAGAACTCTCTTTAAAGAGCAGGTTGAATTGTGCTGTAGTTACTGTTTGCTGGCGTTATATTTGTTTATCTGTCACTTTGCTGAGTTTTATGTGGGGGAAGCTGTAGAGAAGGGTCTGGCACTTAAAATAGTCATTCCTTTGCTCTCCTGTAGTTCTTTCACATAGACATTATATGCACCTATCTGATATGTAATGTGCATTGTCTAATATTTGAACTATAAAGGTGAGTTATTTTTGCTACTAGTAATACCTTATAAAAAATAACTTTTGTTGCAGTTGAGCTTGAGTTTGTTCTTTGCTTCTCTCTCCATTTATCCTATTGAGTAAACCTTTGTTGATTTAACTCATTTTGGTGTACATCATTATTATTATTGTCTAAAGGAAAAAATGTTTGAACCCAGGATGTCAGAGGTGACAGAGGACTCTCAGGGTCAGGGTAGCCAGAGGGGTATGGATCTATCTTGCCACCCTCAAGAGGTCAGCGTTACACCTCTTAAAGTGCCTGGAGGCATCGGCATTACAGGTTTAAAGGATAACTCTACTTTAAAGGATAAAAATAGAGCAAATAAAAATAATACAGCATATATCATTGGTACAGAAGCCATATTGTTTTTTAATGTTACAAAAAATTACCTTTCCTTTTCAATCTGCAGCCGCTGTAATTTTCTGTAAAATTCAATGCAATATGGCAAACTGGAGGCCTTCTTTAGACCATTAGTGTACAGAATGCTTCCATAGTCACATCGTTTTTTAGTTATTCTGGTTGAAAAAAGACACAAGTCCATCTAGTTCAACTAATAAAAGGGAATAAAATAAAAATAAAAACTATCAATAAAAAATACAAAATCATAAAATCCTAGTCCCACAGTTGAGGAAGGCTAAAAACCCCAGCAAAGCATGAACCAATTTGCTCCAGCCATGGGAAAAAAATCCTTCCTGATCCCCCGAGAGGCAATCAGATATAAATATCTCCAAATATGTAATTTTCTGCTTGTTAGGATCCAATGTGCATTATTATTATTATTATTATACGAGATTTGTATAGCGCCAACAGTTTACTCAGCGCTTTACAATGTATAAGGGGGACAACACAATTACAGTACAGTTCAATACAAAAGGTACAGGAGGGGTTCATATGTGACAGCGTTGGACCAGTGTGCAGTCTGGTATCCCTGGAGGTAACCTGGGATGTGTTGTCCTTCAGGGAGATACAAAGATGATGAAGGTAAGACATGGGTAAGCCTTCCTCACTGTGACCCACAACAAAAATTACAAGTACCACTCAAGGCTTCACCAGGTCCTCCTGCATGACAAACCGCTAGGAGTGCCGACAAGGACAGAGCCTGCCCCAGCTTGATCATGGGGAATGGTTCCCCCATGATTGAGTTCCAGGGGCAGAGTGAAGCACGTACGGGGAAGTGGCCTGGTTGGAGCTCGGGCTGAGGCTGTCATATACCTCCTCGCAGGGTTTTGCTGTGATGTGCGACTTTTAGGACTTCTTTTCCTTACATGGGTAAGCCTTGTTAGATCTCAACTTTTGCATCTCTGGTAGAAAGACACTTGGCAAGATAGCTTCAGATGGGTGTAAAGGTGCGCTCAGTATGGAAGGTAATCACACTTGAGGTTGTTATTATAAATGTTTATGGAAATTCACAGTTCACAGGTGGTTAGTAAAACCAACGTGTTTTGGGAGAAGTACCTCCCCTTTGTCAAGGCTGGAGCTGGAGATCAAGTATGATAGAAGCCCTTTGGGTACTGTCAAATGACAGTACCTCCCCTTTGTCAAGGCTGCAGTTTGTCATTCTTATCTGTTCCTACAAGTACTGCCTGCAGATTACCTGAGTTAACCCTATCATCCTCTGCTAGGTAGAACTCTGCACCTACCCTAAATCAAGTTCAAGCCATCCAATGAACGATATAGCCGCTCAAGTTCAACTTCTCCATTAAAGGGACATACATCTACCAATTCCTCCCACTTCTACTAAAGTAATTTTTTTCATACCATTCAATATTCTTAAAATGATATTCCACACCAACTTCATCTATTAAAGGGGAACTATGCTCACTACTTTACCATCTTTAGAGATTATTCAGTTTACTTCTTGAAGAGACTGCATCCTTCATTATGCACCAACATATGGGCCCCAACTAGCCCGCAGATGAATCCAACATATACTTATGGTTTAGTAGTAACTTTGTCAGCCTTCCTGAAGCCTAAACTTAGTCTCTTCTGATTAAGGGTCTCTAAGTGAGTTAGCCTTGTGTGTTTATTACTCCTTTTCGCTTACTTGGGGAAAATCTCCTAGTCCCAGAGCTATCGTTCCCATCTTCAGTCCTGCAAGATGGGTGGGCGTGTCTTAAAGGGGTACTGTATTGTGTTGAATTATTCCTTTGCTGTATTACCTCATCTATAGATAGTTTCAGTTGACTGTATTCTTTGCCTGCCATACTATTCTTTGATCTTAATACAACTTAATCATAAATTTTACAAGTGTGTGCATATTTTTTTTTGTGTGACAGCCAGGAGACTACCTGGCCAAGTTACTGTGGTGGTGTCAGCAGGGGTGGTGCTCTGCACAGGGCTCAGCGATGAACAGAGGACCCAAATCTTCTAGCGGCTCCTGCTAGGGGTCTATAAATGCAACTTTCCATAAACAATCCCAGTATCAAGCAGGCCAACTACCTTGCCCAGAGAAACTTCTTAACCGGGATGCCCTTTGGATTTTCCCAGGGTGCCACAAGCACAGCACCCAGTTTGCCCTAGATCAGCATCATGACTTGCCATGATGCTGGAATGCCAGCTGCCAGCACCATACCGAACAATGATACTTTAGGACCGGGATGCATTCTTTGCTATAGTGATGGCGGCTGACTGCCCATCACCGTGCCAACGCATGATGTTGATCCAGGGAAATTGTCATTTTAAACTAGGGTGCCACAAGATTTTGCACACTTCTAAAGAGTGCCGTTACAGGAAAAGGCAACCTGCAATTGAGTTATATATTTATTTCATGCAAAGCATGGCATTTACTATTTCTATTTCATAAACTTTTCCTCTTTCTGTCCTATTCAATCACATTCAGTTTCCCCATTCTTGTTATTGATCATCATTCCGGATGTGCCCAGCTGTAATTTCAGAGTCAGTACTTTTAGCATCTGCCTGTTTAAATTTAAATAGGAAGCCTTTTAATTCACAATCCATCTCATATCTATTGAGACAACATAAAGCTTTGAAGTGGCTATTATGACGTGAGTAAACATTAATTTACATGGAAAATTAGACTGCAGGGCTGCAGGTGAGCACAGTGTGTGCGAGGTTAGAGATGAAGGACATACACAAAAATATAATCATAATGTAATATTAATGCAAAGGAAACAATGTGCATGCTGATGTAGGAGTGTGAATTGCATGCAAATGCAGGCATGCAACTCTCACATAATATGTATTTATGACAAGCTTATATTTTATTTGTATTATTTTTATTATATTTTTATATTACTTATATTAGTTATTATTGTTGAGTTTATCTTAACGAGTACAGTTCTCGCACTCTTTTTGGGTCACAGCAATTTTTACATTTCTGCTATTACCCACTTGAGCCCCGGACCATTATGCTGCCTAAGGACCAGAGGTCTTTTTCCAATTTGGCACTGCGTCGCTTTAACTGCTAATTGCGCGGTCATGCAATGCTGTACCCAAACGAAATTTGCGTCCTTTTCTTCCCACAAATAGAGCTTTCTTTTGATGGTATTTGATCACCTCTGCGGTTTTTATTTTTTGCGCTATAAACGGAAAAAGACCGAAAATTTTGAAAAAAAATGATATTTTCTACTTTTTGTTATAAAAAAAATCCAATAAACTCAATTTTAGTCATACATTTAGGCCAAAATGTATTCGGCCACATGTCTTTGGTAAAAAAAATGTCAATAAGCGTATATTTATTGGTTTGCGCAAAAGTTATAGCGTCTACAAACTAGGGTACATTTTCTGGAATTTACACAGCTTTTAGTTTATGACTGCCTATGTCATTTCTTGAGGTGCTAAAATGGCAGGGCAGTACAAACCCCCCCCCAAATGACCCCATTTTGGAAAGTAGACACCCCAAGGAAATTGCTGAGAGGCATGTTGAACCCATTGAATATTTATTTTTTTTGTCCCAAGTGATTGAAAAATGACAAAAAAAAAAAAAAAATATTTACAAAAAGTCGTCACTAAATGATATATTGCTCACACAGGCCATGGGCCTATGTGGAATTGCACCCCAAAATACATTTAGCTGCTTCTCCTGAGTATGGGGATACCACATGTGTGGGACTTTTTGGGAGCCTAGCCGCGTACGGGGCCCCGAAAACCAATCACCGCCTTCAGGATTTCTAAGGGTGTAAATTTTTGCTTTCACTCTTCACTGCCTATCACAGTTTCAGAGGCCATGGAATGCCCAGGTGGCACAAAACCCCCCAAAATGACCCCATTTTGGAAAGTAGACACCCCAAGCTATTTGCTGAGAGGCATATTGAGTCCATGGAATATTTTATATTTTGACACAAGTTGCGGGAAAGTGACACTTTTTTTTTTTTTTTTTTCATAAAGTTGTCACTAAATGATATATTGCTCACACAGGCCATGGGCATATGTGGAATTGCACCCCAAAATACATTTAGCTGCTTCTCCTGAGTATGGGGATACCACATGTGTGGGACTTTTTGGGAGCCTAGCCGCGTACTGGACCCCGAAAACCAATCACTGCCTTCAGGATTTCTAAGGGTGAAAATTTTTGATTTCACTCTTTACTGCCTATCACAGTTTCGGAGGCCATGGAATGCCCAGGTGGCACAAAACCCCCCCAAATGACCCCATTTTGGAAAGTAGACACCCCAAGCTATTTGCTGAGAGGCATGGTGAGTATTTTGCAGCTCTCATTTGTTTTTGAAAATGAAGAAAGACAAGAAAAAACATTTTTTTTTTTCTTTTTTCAATTTTCAAAACTTTGTGACAAAAAGTGAGGTCTGCAAAATACTCACTATACCTCTCAGCAAATAGCTTGGGGTGTCTACTTTCCAAAATGGGGTCATTTGGGGGGGTTTTGTGCCACCTGGGCATTCCATGGCCTCCGAAACTGTGATAGGCAGTGAAGAGTGAAATCAAAAATTCACGCCCTTAGAAAGCCTGAAGGCGGTGCTTGGTTTTCGGGGTCCCGTACGCGGCTAGGCTCCCAAAAAGTCTCACACATGTGGTATCCCCGTACTCAGGAGAAGCAGCAGAATGTATTTTGGGGTGTAATTTCACATATTTCCATGGCATGTTTGAGCAATATATCATTTAGTGACAACTTTGTGCAAAAAAAAAAAAAAAAAAAAAATTTGTCTCTTTCCCGCAACTTGTGTCGCAATATAAAATATTCCATGGACTCGACATGCCTCTCAGCAAATAGCTTGGGGTGTCTACTTTCCAAAATGGGGTCATTTGGGGGGGTTTTGAACTGTCCTGGCATTTTATGCACAACATTTAGAAGCTTATGTCACACATCACCCACTCTTCTAACCACTTGAAGACAAAGCCCTTTCTGACACTTATTGTTTACATGAAAAAGTTTTTTTTTTTTTGCAAAAAAATTACTTTGAACCCCCAAACATTATATATTTTTTTAAAGCAAATGCCCTACAGATTAAAATGGTGGGTGTTTCATTTTTTTTTTTCACACAGTAATTGCGCAGCGATTTTTCAAACGCATTTTTTGGGGAAAAAACACACTTTTTTTAATTTTAATGCACTAAAACACGCTATATTGCCCAAATGTTTGATGAAATAAAAAAGATGATCTTAGGCCGAGTACATGGATACCAAACATGACATGCTTTAAAATTGCGCACAAACGTGCAGTGGCAACAAAATAAATACATGTTTAAAAGCCTTCAAAAGCCTTTACAGGTTACCACTTTAGATTTACAGAGGAGGTCTACTGGAAAAATTACTGCACTCGATCTGGCCTTCGCGGTGATACCTCACATGCATGTGCAATTGCTGTTTATGTTTGACGACAGACCGCCGCTTGCGTTCGCCTTAGCGCGAGAGCAGGGGGCGACAGGGGTGTTTTTTTTTTTTTTTTTTTTTTTCTTTATTATTTTTTTGCTTTTTTAATCTTACTTTTAAACTGTTCCTTTCATATTTTTTTTTTAATCATTTTTATTGTTATCTCGGGGAATGTAAATATCCCCTATGATAGCAATAGGTAGTGACAGGTACTCTTTTTTGAAAAAATTGTGGTCTATTAGACCCTAGATCTCTCCTCTGCCCTCAAAGCATCTGACCACACCAAGATCGGTGTGATAAAATGCTTCCCCAATTTCCCAATGGCGCTATTTACATCCGGCGAAATCTAAGTCATGAAATACTCGTAGCTTCCGGTTTCTTAGGCCATAGAGATGTTTGGAGCCACTCTGGTCTCTGATCAGCTCTATGGTCAGCTGGCTGAATCACCGGCTGCATTCTCAGGTTCCCTGTTGAGACAGGAGAGCCAGAGAAAAACACGGAAGACGATGGGGGGGGGGGGCATTCCCTCCCACGGCTTGTAAAAGCAGTCTAGAGGCTAATTAGCCGCTAGGATTGCTTTTACATGAAAGCCGACCGCTGGCTGAAAAGAATGATACCAAGATGATACCTAAACCTGCAGGCATCATTCTGGTATAACCACTCAAAGTCGTGAATGGCGTACCTGAAGACAAAAAAATGGTTAACAATGGTTAACAATAAAGCACAGTAAAGTGTAAATAATTACACACCTGAAAAACAAACATGATAAAACATAATAACAATAACAATAACAATAAAACATTGCAGAATAGAATACAGTAAAAAAGAGCAGAACAATAGAGAGAGAGAATAGAGAGAGAGAGAACAATAAAACAACAACTATTTTTTTTTATTTCATATTTTTTTTTTTTTTTACACTTTTTTTGTAACTAACTTTTATAACGGTAACCGGTTCCAGGTTCGGGTCTCTCAAAATGCGATGGCATCTTGGGAGACCCTGTGAAAGTGTGCCTAGTCTGTGCAATGCTGTACCCTACGCTAATACTCAACTAGTGAATGGTAGCGTTCAAAACATTCACCAATGCAAGACCAGGATTGTCAGGACAGGAGGGACAATAATAGCGGGTGTCACGCCTATATCCGCGCTCTTACTGCAGACACGACATCTTTTTTGGGGGGGTTCGTTGGGTAGGGGTACTCGGGAGGACATAAAAATGCCTCTCATGCAGCCGACTGCATTTGGTTGGGGATGTGAATGGGGGAAGTACGGGCGCTGCAGAAGCGGTGGGTTCCCAATTAGGATTGGCGAATGCAGCAGGAAGGGCACTATGGGCACGATGGGCCTGTGTTTGTCTTTTTGGTGGCAGCGGGACACTACTTGTGCTTGCCACCTCACCAGCTTGAACTGCACTTATGGGACTCGCCACGTGACCAAGTGTTACTGCAGTGCTGGTTTGACTACGACCGGGGTGTACTAGGCCGCTGGCGCTTGCCAGTTCACCAAAACGCTACCAAAAAACGTTAGCGATCGCAGGGATCAGGCCTGACTCTGCGAACGCTGCAGTTATGCGTTTAGTGTTTTGTAAGTGTCAGTGATCGATCGATACTGCACTTGGGTGGGCTGGGCCGGGCCGGGCGGAGGGGCAAAACGCAGGTGCTAGCAGGTATCTGGGCTGATCCCGCTAACACTGCGTTTTTGGGAACCCTAAACTGCTGGTGACGCTAGTATAGATCTGATCGGATCAGATATTGATGCGATCAGATACTATACCACTAAGGGAGGTGTACGGTGCGTGCGTGGGTGTTAGCGGTACTGGCGCTAATCTGACGCTGCCTGGGGCTGGTGCTTGCCAGTTCACCAAAACGCTACAAAAAAAACTGTTAGCGATCGCAGGGATCAGGCCTGACTCTGCGAACGCTGCAGTTATGCGTTTAGTGTTTTGTAAGTGTCAGTGATCGATCGATACTGCACTTGGGTGGGCTGGGCTGGGCCGGGCGGAGGGGCAAAACGCAGGTGCTAGCAGGTATCTGGGCTGATCCCGCTAACACTGCGTTTTTGGGAACCCTAAACTGCTGGGGACGCTAGTATAGATCTGATCGGATCAGATATTGATCCGTTCAGATACTATACCACTAAGGGAGGCGTATGCTGCGTGCGTGGGTGTTAGCGGTACTGGCGCTAACCTGACGCCTGGGGCTGGTGCTTGCCAGTTCACCAAAATGCTACCAAAAAAACTGTTAGCGATCGCAGGGATCAGGCCTGACTCTGCGAACGCTGCAGTTATGCGTTTAGTGTTTTGTAAGTGACAGTGATCGATCGATACTGCACTTGGGTGGGCTGGGCGGAGGCACAAAACGCAGGTGCTAGCAGGTATCTGGGCTGATCCCGCTAACACTGCGTTTTTGGGAACCCTAAACTGCTGGGGACGCTAGTATAGATCTGATCGGATCAGATATTGATCCGATCAGATACTATACCACTAAGGGAGGCGTATGCTGCATGCGTGGGTGTTAGCGGTACTGGCGCTAATCTGACGCTGCCTGGGGCGACGCATATCACCGCCGGGCGATCAGGGGGCTAAACCTTTATTCGGTAATAAACGGCGGGTGCCCTGACACTATAAAAAATAAACGAACTAACCAGCGTCATCCGTAACGGTTATACGGTGATCAGTGGTGAAAGGGTTAACTAGGGGGCAATCAAGGGGTTAAAACATTTATTAGGTAGTATATGGGGGTCCCTGACGCTATAAAACGCTGACGGCGAACCTAAATATTTACCTCACTAACTAGCGTCACCAGCGACACTAATACAGCGATCAGAAAAATGATCGCTTAGTGACACTGGTGACAGGGGGTGATCAAGGGGTTAAAACTTTATTAGGGGGGGTTAGGGGGGTACCCTAGACCTAAAGGGGGGTAATACTCACTGTCCCAACACTGTAACTGTCACAAACTGACACTATGCAGTAATCAGAAAAAAAAAAAAAAAAAAACTGCTGGTGTCAGTTTGTGACAGGGGGGGGGGGGTGATTGGGGGGGGATCGGGGGGCGATCGGGGGGGGGATCGGGGTGTTTTGTGTGCCTGGCATGTTCTACTGTGTGTGTGTAGTGTTGTGCACTCACATAGATGTCTTCTCTCCTCGGGCCGGAACGGAAAATACCGACCCGAGGGGAGATGACATCACTTCCTTTGCTGCTGTTTAGCATACAGCAGCAAAGGAGTGTTCTCATTGGCCGGCGGCGATCGCGAGGGGGGGGCCACGAACGGATGGTCTCCCCCTCATCACGGATCGCCGCTGGACAAAAGACGACCGCCTCGGGCACCGGGGGGGGGGGGTCCGATCGGACCCCCCACCCGCGGAAGGCAAATCACGTATATGTACGTGATTTTGCCTGTCCGTGCCACTTTGCCGACGTACATCGGCGTGAGGCGGTCGTCAAGTGGTTACATTTGTATGGTCAAACTATCACATATTTTTCTCAGAACAAACAAGGTTTTTTTTTTTTGATAATATCAGCTTGAAAAAATATTATTATTATTTTCTATGCAATCAGTAGGCAAAGTGATGCAAAAACTCAATCTGCTCTTTCTTCTTCGTTACTATAGAAAAAAATATACATTTTATACTGTTTGTACTGTTTATAATGATACAAAGTATCACAAAGCTATTTAGAAAAAAGTCTTTCTTTTTGAATTGTAATTTTTTTTTTTAATGTAACAATAAAAAAAAAGAATAAATAAAAGGAATAAAATTAAATATTAATGGTTTAAAAAATAGAAATAAAAAAAATCTAAAAAGTAATAACTAAGGGGAAAGTGTGTGTGTGTGTGTGTGTGGTTAATCGAGGATGATTAGGATAAACTAAGGTTTAATAAGGGGGGAAGCAGGAACAAAAAAAAAAAAATTTCTTATTTATCACGTTGCTTTCACTGACATTATATGTAAATCGAAGCTTCAGTTCTGCAAATGAATAAAAGTAGAAGTACATACATCAAAACAGTGTCCTGTGGAGCTTGGTGTAAGTGGAGCTGGATTAAGTGGGAGTTAAAAACAAGAGTTAGAGTATACAAGTGTTGGTGTTTGCTGTCTGTTGGTGTTTGCTGTCTGTTGGTGTGTGTTTGCTGTCTGTTGGTGTGTGTTTGCTGTCTGTTGGTGTTTGCTGGGTTGCATTTTGGGGACTTTTCCTTTTAGTTTTTAATTTGCCTTTTGCTGTCACTTTTTAAATAGCTTTTTTTTTTTTTTTTTTTCTTGGTTTCATCAGTCTATCAATTAAGGGGTGTGGTTAATTGCTCACAGGTGCCTATTTAACTTGTTGTAGGACTCAGTCTGAGCGTGCTCAGTTTGAAGCTGTGGAGCTTGGTGTAAGTGGAGCTGGATTAAGTGGGAGTTAAAAACAAGAGTTAGAGTATACAAGTGTTGGTGTTTGCTGTCTGTTGGTGTTTGCTGTCTGTTGGTGTGTGTTTGCTGTCTGTTGGTGTTTGCTGTCTGTTGGTGTGTGTTTGCTGTCTGTTGGTGTGTGTTTGCTGTCTGTTGGTGTTTGCTGGGTTGCATTTTGGGGACTTTTCCTTTTAGTTTTTAATTTGCCTTTTGCTGTCACTTTTTAAATAGCTTTTTTTTTTTTTTTTTTTTTTTTTCTTGGTTTCATCAGTCTATCAATTAAGGGGTGTGGTTAATTGCTCACAGGTGCCTATTTAACTTGTCGTAGGACTCAGTCTGAGCGTGCTCAGTTTGAAGCTGTGGAGCTTGGTGTAAGTGGAGCTGGATTAAGTGGGAGTTAAAAACAATAGTTTAAAACAGGAGGTTATAACAGGGGTCATAGTACCTGTGTAGTGTGAGTATCTGAGTGTTGTCTGAGTAGTGTGTGTGGATCGTTAGTACTTGTGTATTGTGTACCTGTGTATTGTCTTGTCGTGTACCTGTGTATTGTCTTGAGTATTAGTGCCAGGAAGCTAGCTGTTAGGTAATTTGGACAGGGTAAAATCCCCAAATCCTCACTAAATTTAATAGGTACGATGCCCGGCGGGTGTGGAGAGGTGACTCTTTGTACATCTTGCCGCATGTATGCGTTCCTTGATCATCCGATCAAGGGCGAATACTGCTGTGCAAAATGTAAGCACATTGTTTCCCTGGAAGCCCAGGTTCTGAATCTGGGGAAGCAACTGTCAGCACTGAGAAGTCCCTCCATACTAAAGGTGAGCCAGGAACGTACACGGCAGGTGCCAGCAGGGGCCAGCACAGAGGCGGGTGGAGACAAAGAGGTGCAGGCACTAGCAAAGAGTAGATGGGTGACAGTCAGGAGGGGTAGAGGGGGAAGTGCCAGGGAGGCCGATCCAGGACTGGAGCATCCCAATAAGTATGCTCCATTGAGTGACATTGGTGTAACCAGTCAGGGACCAGTACTGCTGGAGATGAGGGACTCTCCTAGCTGCCAGGGGAAGAACTCCTCCAGTGAGAGTGGGGGGGCAGCAAAGGGAAAGGAAAGACAGATTCTGGTGGTAGGGGATTCAATTCTTAGAAGGACAGAGAGGGCAATCTGTAACCAAGACCTGAAGCGACGAACAGTATGTTGTCTACCGGGCGCTCGGGTTCGGCACATCACGGATCTTGTGGACAGATTACTGGGAGGGGCTGGGGAAGACCCGGCTGTCATGGTGCACGTTGGCACCAATGACAAAGTCAGAGGCAGATGGAGTGTCCTAAAGAACGATTTTAGGGACTTAGGAGCTAAATTGAGGAAAAGGACCTCCAAGGTAGTGTTCTCAGGAATACTACCGGTACATCGAGCCACACCAGAGAGGCAGAGGGAGATTAGGGAAGTAAACAAGTGGCTGAAGAGCTGGTGTAGTAAGGAGGGGTTTGGGTTCCTGGAGGACTGGGCCGACTTCTCAGTCGGTAACCGGTACTATAGAAGGGACGGACTGCACCTAAATGAGGAGGGTGCAGATCTGCTGGGAATGAAGATGGCCAAAAAGTTAGAGGGGTTTTTAAACTAGACGATGGGGGGGAGGGTCCAGAGACAGTGATAGCCAGCGCGGAATATATTCCAGAGGGTAGTATTGGGGGCATTAGTGGTAGGTTAACCAAAGCACAAAAACACAAGGTGAGTATAGTAGCAAGTCCAAGTTGCAATCTTGAAACACCCAATACGAGGACAATATGCGACCGGTCTAAACTATGTGGCATGTTCACCAATGCCAGGAGCCTGGCGGACAAGATGGGTGAACTAGAGATACTGTTGTACAAGGAGGATTTGGATTTTGTGGGAATTTCAGAGACCTGGTTCAACAGCTCTCATGATTGGCTGGCAAACATTCAAGGGTATACCCTATACCGCAAGGATAGAGAGGGTAAAAAAGGGGGAGGGGTATGCCTATATATCAAGAATAATGTACAAGTGAAAGTGAGAGATGACATCACTGAGGGGGCTAGGGAGGAGGTGGAATCTTTATGGGTAGAGCTCCAAAGGGATGAAGCTAAGGGGAAAATAATACTGGGAGTATGCTATAGGCCCCCTAACCTGAGGGAGGAAGTGGAGACGGATCTCCTATCACAAATTGGATTAGCAGCAAGGATGGGAAGTGTTATCATAATGGGGGATTTTAATTATCCAGACATAGACTGGGCGGAGGGAACCGCGCATTCATTTAAGGCTCGCCAGTTCCTTAGTGTCTTGCAGGACAATTTTATGGGTCAGATGGTAGACGCACCAACTAGAAATAAAACATTACTAGATCTACTGATTACCAACAATACAGACCTGATAACAGATGTGGAAATACGGGGCAATTTAGGTAACAGCGATCACAGGTCAATTAGTTTCAGTATAAATCACACAAATAGGAAACATGAAGGGAACACAAAGACACTGAATTTCAAAAGAGCCAACTTCCCTAAACTACAAACCTTGCTAAAAGGCATAAATTGGGATAAAATATTAGGAACAAAGAATACGGAGGAGAGATGGGTTTGCTTTAAGAGCATATTAAATAAGGGCATTAGCCAATGTATCCCATTGGGTAATAAATTTAAAAGAGCGAACAAACATCCTGGATGGCTTAACTCCAATGTAAAAATGCATATAAAAGCAAAGGAGAAGGCCTTCAAAAAATACAAGGTTGAGGGATCATCCACAGCATTCAGAATTTATAAAGAATGCAATAAGAAATGTAAGGGTGCAATTAGGATGGCTAAGATAGAACATGAAAGACACATAGCGGAGGAGAGCAAAAAAAATCCCAAGAAATTCTTTAAGTATGTAAACAGTAAAAAAGGGAGGACAGACCATATTGGCCCCATAAAGAATGAGGAAGGACATCTGGTTACAAAGGATGGGGAGATGGCAAAGGTATTGAATTTATTCTTCTCCTCAGTCTTCACGAGTGAATCGGGGGGCTTCAGTAACCAAAACTGCAGTGTTTATCCTCATGACACAACACAGGAAGCACCTACATGGTTAACAGAGGACGGAATTAAAATTAGACTTGAGAAACTTAACATTAATAAATCACCGGGACCAGATGGCTTGCATCCGAGGGTACTTAGGGAACTCAGTCAGGTGATTGCCAGACCGTTGTTCCTAATTTTTACAGACAGTCTATTGACTGGAATGGTACCAGCTGATTGGAGAAAAGCCAATGTAGCACCAATATTTAAAAAGGGCCCAAAAAACATCCCTGGGAATTACAGACCAGTTAACCTAACATCAATAGTATGTAAACTCTTGGAGGGGATGATAAGGGACTATATACAAGATTTTAGTAATAAGAATGATATCATTAGCAGTAATCAGCATGGATTCATGAAGAATCGTTCTTGCCAAACCAATCTATTAACCTTCTATGAGGAGGTGAGTTGCCATCTAGATAAAGGAAGGCCTGTAGACGTGGTGTATCTGGATTTTGCAAAAGCATTTGACACAGTTCCCCATAAACGTTTACTGTACAAAATAAGGTGCGTTGGCATGGACCATAGGGTGAGTACATGGATTGAAAACTGGCTACAAGGGCGTGTTCAGAGGGTGGTGATAAATGGGGAGTACTCAGAATGGTCAGGGGTGGGTAGTGGGGTTCCCCAGGGTTCTGTGCTGGGACCAATCCTATTTAATTTGTTCATAAACGACCTGGAGGATGGGATAAACAGTTCAATCTCTGTATTTGCAGATGATACTAAGCTAAGCAGGGCAATAACTTCTCCGCAGGATGTGGAAATCTTGCAAAAAGACCTGAACAAATTAATGGGGTGGGCGACTACATGGCAAATGAGGTTCAATGTAGAAAAATGTAAAATAATGCATTTGGGTGGCAAAAATATGAATGCAATCTATACACTGGGGGGAGAACCTCTGGGGGAATCTAGGATGGAAAAGGACCTGGGGGTCCTAGTAGATGATAGGCTCAGCAATGGCATGCAATGCCAAGCTGCTGCTAATAAAGCAAACAGAATATTGGCATGCATTAAAAGGGGGATCAACTGCAGAGATAAAACGATAATTCTCCCGCTCTACAAGACTCTGGTCCGCCCGCACCTGGAGTATGCTGTCCAGTTCTGGGCACCAGTCCTCAGGAGGGACATACTGGAAATGGAGCGAGTACAAAGAAGGGCAACAAAGCTAATAAAGGGTCTGGAGGATCTTAGTTATGAGGAAAGGTTGCGAGCACTGAACTTATTCTCTCTGGAGAAGAGACGCTTGAGAGGGGATATGATTTCAATTTACAAATACTGTACTGGTGACCCCACAATAGGGATAAAACTTTTTCGCAGAAGAGAGTTTAATAAGACTCGTGGCCACTCATTACAATTAGAAGAAAAGAGGTTTAACCTTAAACTACGTAGAGGGTTCTTTACTGTAAGAGCGGCAAGGATGTGGAATTCCCTTCCACAGGCGGTGGTCTCAGCGGGGAGCATTGATAGCTTCAAGAAACTATTAGATAATCACCTGAATGACCGCAATATACAGGGATATGTAATGTAATACTGACACATAATCACACACATAGGTTGGACTTGATGGACTTGTGTCTTTTTTCAACCTCACCTACTATGTAACTATGTAACTATGTAACTATATAATGTTACTTTGTATCTCTAAATCATGTTACTGAACTGTGTTTACAAACATCAATCAGAAAGGTTTGTCTTTTACAGCAGTGGCTAGAGCCGACTTTTGTGTTTATACAGCATTTTCCATTGACTTTTAGGCTAGGTTCACATCTAATTCGCATGACATTTTAAAAATACGTTCATTTGAATGAGACTGGTTCACATATGTGCGTTGCATTCACACTCCGCATTGCCCCAAAAAAGTGTGCGTTTTCTGGGCATTGCGGTGCGAATTGCAAGCACATTATCTTCTATGGGAACGCATCTGATTCACAGATGCATTCTGTTGTGAAAAGGATAAAATCCTGACCTGATCAAAAACTGACATGAAACTCTGAACAAATACTTTGTCAATTAGCTGTGAAAACGAAGCTTCAATTCGCACCGCACATGTGTGAACCCAGC
Organism: Aquarana catesbeiana; assembly: GCF_042186555.1. NCBI lineage: Eukaryota > Metazoa > Chordata > Amphibia > Anura > Ranidae > Aquarana > Aquarana catesbeiana. The sequence continues at coordinate 33,740,584 of NC_133334.1, read as the reverse complement.
CTAAAAGGACGGGGGAAGTGACAGGAGAGGGGAGTGAAAGTGAGTTCTATGTATACCTTGTGTACTTTGTGAACAAATAGCATGCTTAAAGGGGTTGTAAACTCTCAAGGTTTTTCACATTAATGTATTCTATGCATTAAGGTGAAAAACCTCCTGTCATGCAGCAGCCCCCAAGAGCCCCCCTTTTACTTATCTGAGCCTTGTAAGTCCCGCAATGAGAATGAGCACATCAGCTCCAGCCGGTGTCTCGTGTCCTGATTGGATAGATTGATAGCAGTGCAGCCATTGGCTCCTGCTATCAAATCCAATGAGGTGGGCGCCGGGGGCGGGGCCAAGCCCTGCTGTTTGTGTCAATAGACGCAGCAGCAGGACGTGGGAGCGCGCCCACTGTAGTGTCTCGAAGGAGAGCGCTTCTCCGACGGGGCACTCGAGAAGAGGAGGAGGCACCAGCGCCGCTGAGGGACCCCTGAAGAGGGGGATCGGGCCCACTCTGTGCAAAACCAACTGCACAGAGGAGGTAGGTATGAAATTTTTTTTTATTAAGAAAAAAAAACGAGTGTTTAGTAACCCTTTCAGGTCCATTATTGGTTAAAGTAATTTTTTATTTTACATCCAGCAGCCTATAGATCCAAAATGAGTTAATTTTTTACAAAAAAAACTGAATGGCATGGAGTTGCAAACTGACATCTGCCCCATTCTGCTCCGACTGGGCAGGGGATCTGTTCACATGTTAAAGGAACCAAAACGACAATTCGCCCAAGGGACCTTTTGAGTGGTGCTAAAGTAAAATGGTGCAACAGATGTATAAAAATACAAAATTTATTTCAATTTACACAAAAAACACATATACACACGTTCATATTATTTGTGTAGAAACAAAAACACTGTTTCACTAATGTACTTTCTAGATGCCAAAATCATTATTCATTTGCAGGAACATTAATCTCTATGCATTTCGCGGGACAACGCCCACTACATCAGGAGCCAGCCATAGTTGGTTTGTATGTGCATCTATGAAAAAAACCATGTCAGTATGCAGATAAATTAAAGTTTGTTCAGCAGTTCATAATAAACAAAAAGGTAGGTTATATAGGGCAGTACATCAATTTCCATAGATAAGGTCCAAATATATACTCACAAGAAAGTTACTTAGGTTGAGATCAAAACTACATGGTGAAAATGAAAAAAGGTGACATCTAGATCTCTAGATCTCAAGAATCACAGCAGAGGTTCCCCCGGGAGCTCAGGGTAGATGGGTGACCAGAAGGCGGGGTAAAGAGGCAGGACCTCCAATGCAGGACCCCTGAAGAAAATAAGTTGAAAGAGAGGGTAGGTTGTTGCTATGCAGCCCAAGGGGAAACATAACCCTTTTATTAATAACCTCTTACAAATGCACTACCTAACTGTGATCTAGGGGGCTAAAATCTGCTCCTTGTCCTATATCTAATATATTTGTTAAAGAAACAAGAAAAAACGCTCTAGGTGAGTAAGTCTCTGGTTAATCCTCACACACACTAGTCAGGTGCTAGCCCAGCTCGCATGCTGTGTAAGAAAATGATTCTGGATGGCTGCAGTGGCATCACTAGGGTTGGTGTCACCTGGTGCAGTAAAACATGGTGTCACCCCCCTCCTGTCTAGGCTGCCTAGCACCCTGCAGGCAGCGTACGGTCACAGGGCGCACTACAAACTGGCCCCTGTAAATGATAGTATAGGGGGGTATAGTGACAGGTTAGGGTAGGTTGGGGTGGTATAGTGGCAGGTTGGGATGGTATAGGGCAGGTTAGGGTAGTATAGAGTGGTATAGTGGCAGTTTGGGGTGGTACAGGGCAGGTTAGGGTGTCACAGGGCAGGTTGGGGGTGGTACAGGGTAGGTTGGGGTGGTACACGGCAGGTTGGGGTGGCACAGGGCAGGTTGGAGTGGCACAGGGCAGGTTGGGGGTGATACAGGGCAGGTTAGGGGTGGTACAAGGCAGGTTTGGACTTATGTAGTGACAGTGTGCTGTGCAGTAACTTATAGCATACCTCATGCTTGCAGATGAAGACCCCAGCGGGTGGGAGGGGCTGCTGTGTCCTCACCTCTATCTCCTTCAGCTGTGGGATCAGCGTGAACGGGTCTGTGGGAGGAGTGGATGAGGCGGCCACACCCCCAGCTCCGCCCACCTACTCCGGCTGCCTCGGGAGATATTGGAGATCGGACCCTGAGTGACAGCTGGGGAGTGTTAGCTAAAGTGTTTAGCGGCGGCCCCGGTGTTACCCCTCTGGCGGGTGTCACCCGGTGCCTGCCTGCACCCCCCGCACCCCCCATAGCAACACCACTGGATGGCTGCACTTCCAAAAATCCTTTTATTGAAGCTTCATAAGAAAAGTGGTTGACAGATGGAGCAGGGGATAAAAAGGTAGGCACGTTCCTGACAAATGTTAGCGCTTAGTCATCAGCCATCTAATACATAAATCCACATGAATTCCACTCAAATAATTATTTCTTTACATTACAATGACTTTAAATAAACACCACTCGCCTCATTGTATCCCTTTTCCTTATGTGATATAATAGTGAAGGAGTGCTCTTGTGCTATAAATGATAGTGACTTCAATATATAAAAACTAATCTCTTTATCAGTCCTTTTTATCATGTAATGGTGAAAAGTTCATATATGGCGATCCACACTTCATGCCAATCCTTATAATTCATATGGGGTGACTCCCACCGCCATTCATAAATGCACACACTTTCAGGTTTGACCTGTTAATCCCAGGTCAATCCACGCTTTCCACACTTAGGGGTGCATAACCAAACTCGTTTGTGATCCTCCTCCTTGTTTCCTTTTGTTCCTTTGATTTCACAGACTTATTCACGATTTAGGTGTATGGCCTTTTAAAACCACTATATCAGTTCTAAGGGAGAACTCACACAACACAGGATAACCTCATAGAGTAGTATATTAATGCAAATCTCTGTTTATTAAAACATATTGCACTTACATTAAAGCAAGGAATAGACTCAGAATTGCTTGTATTACAAACAGAGGAGCCCGTTGCTCCCGCTTTACTTCCCGTTTCGGCAACATCACCTGGCTCCACCCATCGCATGTCGTCACGGTCACGTGAATTCCTTAGGGGAAGGTTTGCTTTGTTTAACCACTTCAATACTAGGCACTTTCACCCCCTTTCCTGCCCAGGCCAATTTTCAGCTTTCAGCACTGTAACATTTTGAATGACAATTGCACGGTCATGCAACACTGTACCCAAAAGAAATTTCGATAATTTTTTCCACACAAATAGAGCTTTCTTTTGGTGGTATTTGATCACCTCTGCGGTTTTTATTTTTTGCACTATAAACAAAAAAAGACCAACAATTTTGAAAAAAAAACACAATATTTTTTACTTTTTGCTATAATAAATATCCCAAATGTATTTTTTTTTTAAATATTTTTTTCTTTAGTTTAGGCCGATATGTATTCTTCTACATATATTTGGTAACTAACTTACCTTTTTTACTAGTAATGGTGATGATCTGCGATTTTTATCGGGACTGCGACATTGTGATGGACAGATCTTTTGACACTTTTTTAAACCATTGTCATTTATACAGCGATCAGAGCTATAAATAGCCACTAATTACTGTATAAATGTCACTGGCAGGGAAGAGGTTAACACTAGGGGGCGATCAAGGGCTTAAATGTGTTCCCTGACTTTGTGTTCTAACTGTGGGGAGGGTGGGACTGACTGGTGGAGGGGACCAATCGGTGTTTCCCATATACTAGGAACACACGATCTGTCTCCTTTCCCCTGACAAGACGTGGATCTGTATGTTTACAGTACAAAATATTTTACAGCGCACACATACAAGAATGACATTTCCTGCAGGGCTAGTTAAAAACACCTGAACATATTCAAAAAATACGGGGGATTGGTCACACTATATGGTCATATAGTGCTAAGGCCACTTACTGTGACAAAGTACCCCGAATTAGTGGCTCCTACTCTAGTAATAGAATGGAAGATCCTACCCGGGATGGGAGAGCCACCTTGCGGACGTCATATGACTATGGGCGGGATGGGAAGTGGTTGAAAATTCCAGCTTATACCCAAATTCTTTTAAAGCTTGGACAACATCAGGCATTCAGACACTAAATGACTTCATAGCATCTAAATCATTCCTTTCATTCCCATCGCTTAGAGAAAAATATGATCTACCAAACTCTGAGATATTTAGATATCTCCAAATCAAAAATTTCTATACACCATTCCTAAAGGGGGATACACCATTATCCCAATTATCCATTTTTGAATCAATCTGTACAAAAGATCCATTTGCTAAAGGTACAATTTCATCACTTTATAATCAATTATATGGAGTAGCAAAACTTAATAGACCCTCTTACGTTCAGAGGTGGGAGGAGGACCTGGGACGAACTTTAGAAGACACGGACTGGTCTAACATATGGCTCACATCTAAGTCATCTTCACCCAACATCTTAGCACTGGAGACAAATTATAAAGTCCTAACTCGCTGGTACCTTGTACCCGCTAGAGTGGCAAAATATTCACCTAATACCTCAGCTCTTTGTTTTCGAGGATGCCCAGAAATAGGCACACATTTACACATATGGTGGACGTGCCCAGTAATCCAAACCTTCTGGAAGGAAGTCTTCGTGATTGCATCCAAAATATTTAAAAAAATAATACAACCAGATCCATATATAACTTTACTTAATCTAAAACCGGAATGGTTAACACTCTCTCAATTCAAACTTATGATCCAACTAATAACGGCTGCAAAACAAACAGTGGCCAAGGCATGGAAATCTCCTACATTGGTACTAGCAGAAACAATTCACAGAATGAATAATACAATGTCCCATGCTAAGATGGTAGCCATCGATCAAAATCAAATTCCAAAATTTGAAAAACTTTGGCATCCTTGGATAAAACAACAGTTCCTGTCAAACTTCAATGACTCTGTCCTGTTGCTATGGTAACAGATTAAATGACTTACAGAGACACCCATTCTAAGGCTTCAAAGAGAACTAAAAAGAATAATAAACTGACGAGCGGGACAACCTTGTGGACCATACCTCTACCTTTCAACCCTTTTTCTTCTTTCTCTTTCCTTTTCTCCACCTTACGATTAAAGCTCATTATCAGAATTTATTTGACCTATATACACTCTACCTGTAAACAATATGTATAGTAGGTATAAATCATTTAAATACCTACAAAAGTAACTAAGGAAATGATATATATCTTTAATTTAGGTTTACGTGAACCCAATGTTTAATATTTGAAATTTCCTGATATTTACCTATATAAACCCTACTGTAAAACAATGAGCTTACTTTATAGATCCTTGTAAACTTACTTTATGTATCTTTATAATATTGTATACTCAATAAACTTCTTTTGACAAGGAAAATTCCAGCTTAAACCTAATTAGTCTTAAAAATGCAGTACTAATGAAGTAGTAGTCCAACGCTTCTGTCTTGCACTGCCACTGGCTGCAATAGTTCAGTTACTGAGAGTTGGTGTGTCATTGGCCACTTTGTACTTGCCCCTGGCTGCACCTGGACTGGTGGGGTATTGCACTCTGCAGTCACCTCTCTTGAAAGTATGGCTGGATTAATTACTCACTCAGTAACACATGGGAAGCTTCCTGACTCCAGATATTTTGCCTCTAATGGCCCGTGCACACGATCCGAATATCGTACGATTTTTTTCGCTTAATAGTCGCAAGTAGAAATTGAATAGGTTACTAAAGTCACGAAAATTCTCGTACAACAGAAAAAAAAAATCGGAAGTGATGTCATGTGTTGTAATGTATTTGTAATGTATTTTCGGACGACAACTGTACTGACTAAATGAAAAACTCACGGTCTGGTATCGTACGAGGAAAATTTTCACGCTTGTCCGATCTAATAATATCAGATGAATTTTCATGATCGGCTCTCGAAAACTCTGTACTAACGATCCAATTATCGTCAAAAGCGGTATTTTTCGTCCGATTTTCGGACTGTGTGTATGGGACATAACTCAGGCTTCCTCAATCTTCAGTAAGCCTCCCAGCTGAGCCCAGCTGAGGCCTGATGTCTTCCACAAAGGATCCTCTGACTTCTCCTCCATCTCTCTCTCTCTGCCCCCAGCACAAGGGGTTGCCTTCAGATTGCTGGACCCTGGACTCTGCTCCCAGACTACCAGGCTTTAGATTATTTATGGGTTGCTTTCCCACCTTCTGGGTCCACCTCCCCAGGGATTGGTGGAAGGCCTATGAATATTCAGGCTGCAGCCTCTGTCCCTCCCACCCACTGTGTTCTGGAAACCTCTAGTGAGTTACAGAATACAGGGAGAGGTAACAGAGCCACAGCCTGTGAATCATTGCACACTCGCCTAAACTATTAACCCCTGCTCCTCTGCCTACAGAGGAGCTAACTAAATTTACCTAACAACTAGCAATTTAGGAGGGTGCTACATGTGGATGGAGGAATTTGTTAATTTTTGTTCATTCCATCTATGGCCAGCTTTTTTTAGCCCCTAGCTTCTTTTATACTTGCATACTCCAATAGTGAGCACTCCTTGCCATAATTGCCAGCTCTGTCCCAGTCCACCTAGGAATTTGGGGTGTTCCGATCCAAGATGTTGTCTATTCCTGCTCCCTTTAAACAAAAATACATGAACTGCAACAACAGAAAATAAAAAGTTTCCATTCTCTGGGCATGTTAATTTGTCTGCAATTATCGGGGTGTGACTCCCGCAATGAATGTCTACAATTCTCCTCGCCTACTGTAGGCGGCTGGAAGTTGTCAATGGCAAATTAGCTTCAGCTGTAAGCAATTGACCAACTGGCGGATCAGTATGATGCCAAGCTGGCAGTGATGACATGAGCAAACGGGATACAACACATCTCCGCTGCATCATGACAGCATCAGCAAACAAACACTTCAGTGTTTTTCTTCTTCTTTGGAATTTGTGGCTTCAGCTTAAGTATGTTTGACTCATGCTCAATTAAGTTCCTCAGCAGTAAAGTGACATTCATTCTCATGGGATCTTCCACATCTGTCACATCGTCCCAGCTAGTCTGATTGCTTGTTGTAAAGTAGAGTGGGAATCAGCATGCCTCTGCAATGAGATATAATAAGAATATATGAAATCCCTACGCCATATGTGTGGGAGTATAGTGTGGTTAACTTGGCAGCTCAGTTTCGAAAATGGCCATATAGCTCTGGAAACTGGTGAAACCAATTACTATTGCTCTACTGGTGTTTCTTGACAATCTCCTCTAGCTTTGCACCTCTTACCTTTGGTGGGTGATGGGAGACGTACAAGAGGCAAGGCCCCTATTCCAGTGGATGAGAGTTTGTTAAGGACATCAGTAGTAGTGAAAGAGGGAGCGCAAACTAAGTGTAGTATAGAAGAGCTTCCATTTATTTAAAAACAGACAATTGGCGACTCACTGCGTGAGAGTAAAATTGTTCATCAACAAGGGTAACTGCTGTACATCTCGGTGACTGGATCTCCGGCTTTGTGGATCCTACAGCCTCGACTCTGGTGAGAGAATGCTGACTGATAAAACCGGAAGAGTCCTGAACCACCCTGGAGTGCACGAGGGGCGCAGTAGTGGAAGAAACGTCACACTGGGACAGTCCTGGCTGTAGGGGGTGTGGCTACGCGTTTTGGAGCATCCTGCTCCTTTCTCAGGCTATCCTGCAGTGAGTTGCCAATTGTCTGTTTTTAAATAATATAAACTTCTTTTATACTACACTTAGATGGCGCTCCCTCTTTTACTGCTTTTTATCCAGAGACTGCTTCTTTCTCTTGGGTTGAGTTGCTTGTGTTATGGACTTTGTTATTACATATCTGTCATAGTTATGCAGTAATGTTTGTCTCTCAGCTTACGTACCTCTCCATGTGTTCAGATTAAGAGGCCAGCCAGTCTCACCTGGCTGCTTAAGTAATCTCTCCTCAAAGCATGGCTCCACCCCGGCCCCTATCAGGGAACTCTATATTGACCTGTGCACTGCAGCCAGCTCTGCTGATCAATATTGAGTGTTTTGGCTTCCGTATACTCATTGCTCTGTGCCCTACATCTGATCCTGTTCACCGACCATGGCTTGTCCTTGACTGTCATCGTCTGCTTTATATCCCGACCTTTGGCGTGTTCCTTGACTATCCCTATCTGCTTGTTGCCCTGACCTTTTGGCTTATTTCCTGACTATCCTTTGTTATCGCAGTCTACTGCTTCCTCTCTACCTTCCTGTACTGTACTGTGAGCGTGAGTTGGGAGACCCTGGGGGCCGTGACCTGGAGCCAGACTGCAGCAAAGTCAATCCCCACCATCAGGGGCCCTGGTGAACAACCGCAGGCTCTTAGATTCCGCGCCCTGGGAAATCTCATGCTCTAGCTCCCAGTGGTGCTCCAGAGTACCTGCTTTCCTGGACCACCCAGGGCTTCATCCGCAGCAGTCAGCCATAGGGTCCTCTACCTTGCGGTGCACTCCAGACCCCCACGGGGTGCATCTGTCACCTGGACTCAGGTGACCTTGACAATATCACAGTGAGTTTATTTGGACATTTCTCCTTACCATTGTTGGGACTTTTCATTTGTTTTGCCTATATTGTTTCCAACAACAGTGGACATAGTGGTGCTTTATCCCTTATGCGCCATTTATCCCTTGCTGTGTTGAGCTCAGTACATAGAAGGTACATAGTGCTTGTTGCAGCTATTGAGAACTTTTATAAAAAGAGGGTGGGCATCAGCAGGTTAGCTCTGCCAGAGTTTGTAAGAGTTAAGGCTGGTGTACAAAGGTTTAAGAAAAAAGTACAACTCAAAAATTGGCTTGCGCTTTGGATCTCTTTGGATCAGCAAATCTGATCTGCTACTCATGGATCTCTCACTATGTAATGTTGCCTGTTTTGCTACAGCCTGCTTTGTTCCAGGACTGGGAGGTATAGGCATCACAGACTTTGACCTACTGGTTGATATAGCACCTGCATGGCCAGTTCCCACCCAGCCTGTCAATCAAACTCATTTTATAGCTGTTCTTAGACCAACACCGTTGCCAAAACAATGGGTTAATTTCCAAGCCCAAAGATCTAGTCTGTAATCGTTCATGTACTCCAGCACTTCTGTTTCTCTGGTTATCAACTTTGGCTTGTATTTTGACTCCACTTGTTTGCTGTCTGCCCTTACCTTTGGCCTGTCCCCATATCTGTAATTCCCTGCTGTCTTTGTACTAAGCTCTGGTTCTATACCACTTCAGCTGCCATTGTCAGAGTGTCACAACCTAGTACACTTGCAAAGATGGTGGCCATTATGGTTGGTGGCATTTCATAGGTTCCTGGAGTGATGTGAACACCATGTGAGAGTGCATTGTAAATACAACTATGTGGTATATATTTAATGTTTATGCTTATTTAACTATTTGATGTATTTATTGTTTTAATAACATATCTGTGCCATGTGCTATATACTCCTGATGTTACATCATCGTAAAACACGTTGAAGATCTAGACACCGCCTGCATACAATCTACATTCTTATTAAAGTTGTTTTAAAAGCAGAAGGTTTTTTTATCCTAATACATTCTCTGCAATTAAGGTGAAAAACCTTCTGCATGCAGCTCTCTCTTGTAGTTACCTGAGCCCAATCTCGATCCTGCCATGTGCATTAGAGCAGAGGCTCTCTTATCCCTCTCCCTCCTCATTGGCTCAGAAACACCAGTGGGAACCATTGGCTCCTGCTGCTGACAATCACAGCCAGTGAGTAGGTGCAGGGGAAGGGGCCAAGGTTTACTCTGTGTGTCCTTTCCGTGCCCCCTCCTCACTGGCTGTGATTGACAACAGCTGGGCAAGCAGCTTGCTTTAGGGGCACTCATCATCAGGGTTACTGTCAGAAACCATGGGGCAAAATACAGCCAACCTGACAGGGCCCTCCCCCTAATTAAACACAATTAACTATGCTTTGGTTATGAATGAATAAAGTGAGTGATCGGTACCAATCACTCATTGTGTTCATTCAGGAAAGGAAGGGGGTGGTAAATATGACATATCTACTTGACCCTTTCTTCACTCTCCATCCTGAAGGATCCTATAGTGTGCTTGCATCTGACAGTGGGAAGGAGAGGAGAGAAACCAGCAGCACCTTTGGGTAATGTATGGCGCACAGGGAGGGTGATTGTTGTGGCGGGAGGGCAATTGCTGGAACCCATCCCCAGCATGGCTCAATCTGGAGCAGCTGAAAACTGGTGGGAGGGAGAAGAGAAGAAACCAGCTTTCAGCTGCTGCAGAGAGAGCCATACAGGGGATTGGTTTCCTTAACTGCCCCCCCCCCCCCGCCATGCCGATCACCCTTCCTGCCCACATCAGATTCAACAGGCTGCCCGGACCATCCTGCTTGCCCAGGCCCTGTACAGGAGGACCAGTGGTACCCCCTTAGCCACAGCCCTGCTTTTCAGGGGGGGGGGGGGGCTGGAGCATCGGGGGCCGGAGAAGAGGATGATAGGGGTTGCTCTGTGCAAAACTATTTTACAGAGCAGGTAAGTATAACATGCTTTTTACTTTAATGAAAAAAGAAAAATGTGTAACCTATAGCTGCTATATTGTCTATGTATAGCAGAAGTATATTGTAGATGAAAAAGATGTGTCGTAGAGATGGGCTAAACACCCCCCCTGTTCAGTTCACAGCAAAACTCCCGAACAGGGGAAAAGTTAGGAGTTGTAAAGGCAGAAAGTTTTTTTTATCTTAATGCATTCCATGCATTAAGATAATAAACCTTCTGTGTGTAGCAGCCCCCCCCCCCCCAGCACCACCCTTATTACCTACCTGAGCTCCTTCTCTCTCTAGCTATGTCCACGATCCCCTCAGCCATCCAGGACACTCCTCCTGATTGGCTGAGACAGAGCAGCGGCACCATTGGCTCCAGTGGCTGTCAATCAAAGTCAGTCAGCCAATCAGAGGAGAGAGGGGGTGGGGACAGGAGAGACTCAAAATAGATACACAGAGCTCTGACTCAGCTTGGATGCCCCCTGTAGCAAGCTGCTGGCTGAGGGGCACTCAAAGGAGGAAGGGGCTAGGAGCAGCAAAGAGGGACTTGAGAAGAGGAGGATCCGGGCTGCTCTGTGCAAAACCAACTGTATAGAGCAGGTAAGTATAACATGTTTGTTATTGTGGTTGTAGGGGTATGCGGGTAGGGGGCTTATCGGAATCTGGAACCCCCCTTTAACAAGGGGGCCCCCAGATCCCAGCCCCCATGTGAATGAGTATGGGGTATATAATACCCCTACTCATTCACCAAAAAATAGTCAAAAACTGTCTCTGTGATTTTATTACACTTTGACACTTTTTTGGTGAATAGGTAAAGGGATCAGGGGATTCCCATAAGCCCCCTGCCCGCAGACCCCTACGAAGCATCCACCCCTCCATGTTGAGGGCATGTGGCCTGGTATGGTTCAGGGGGGGCGCTCAATCATCCCCCTCTTTTCTGAGTGGCCAGGCTGCATGCTTGGATAAATGTCTGGTATGGATTTTGGGGGGGGACCCCATGCTGTTTTTTTTTAACTTTGGCGTGGCCATTTTTTTTTTTACTATTTTTTTTTACCGGCAAATGTTTTTTATTTAAATTCAGCTGTCAACGGGAAAGCCCATTGGTTGTTAACCACTTCAGGAAGATTTGGCTGCGCAATGACCAGGCCATTTTTTGCGAACGCCACTGCGTCGCTTTAACTGACAATTGTGCGGTCCTGCGACGCTGTACCAAAACAAAATTGATGTCCTTTTTTCCCACAAATAGAGCTTTCTTTTGGTGGCATTTGATCACCTCTGCGGTTTTTATTTTTTGCGCTGTAAATAAAAGAAGAGCGACAATTTTGAAAAAAACACAATATCTTTAACTTTTTGCTATAAAAAATATCCCACTTTTTTTGTAAAAAGGCTAATTTTTTCCTCAGTTTAGGCTGATATGTATTCTTCTTTATATTTTTGGTAAAAAAATCACAATAAGCGTATCTTGATTGGTTTGCGCAAAAGTTATAGCGTGTACAAAATAGGGGACAGATTTATGGCATTTTTATTATTATTTTTTTACTAGTAATGGCAGCGATCTGCGATTTTTATCGGGACTGCGATATTGCGGTGGACAAATTGGACACTTTTGACACATTTTTGGTACCATTGACAATTATACAGCGAACAGTGCTATAAAAATGCACTGATTACTGTATAAATGTCACTGGCAGGGAAGGGGTTAACACTAGGGGACGATCAAGGGGTTAACTGTGTTCCCTAGTGTGTGTTCTAACTGTGGGGGGAGGGGACTGTCTAGGAGGAGAGAGATCGGTGTTCCTACTTAGTATGAACACACGATCTGTCTCTATTCCCCTGAAAGAACCGGGATTTTTGTGTTTACACACACAGATCCCGGTTCTCACTCTGTCACGAGCGATCGCACACGCTGCGGGTGTGCACGCGTGCCCCTAGTGGCCAAAAGGCGAAGCGACGTAAGGTAACGTCGATTTGCCCAGTCGAGCCAAACTGTCGAGGTAAAACTGCGGCGGCTGGTCCGAAAGAGGTTAAGGACGTCACGCCCGGCTTCCCAGCCCCGCTACTTAACAATCACCTTTTAGTGCGCCCTGATTGGGCAAAGTTTTTTAACTGACTTTCTACTTTTGTATGACACATATCTACATGTAAATCTTTTTCTATTTATGAACTAGAGATGTGGTGCCTTTGATTACCTATCAATCCTTTCGACATTTCTGTTTCATAGTGGGCAGCATTTATGGAAACATTTGGAAAACACTTTCCTGCGATAGGATAAAAATAAGCTGTGTTTTATGTACCTCCTGATGCAGCAAATTATGTGCAGTGTCCTGCGTGCCTGGAGTTTGGCAGATATGCAGGCATAGGATAGTTTGCAAAATAGGGAAAGGCAGAATTTTACTTCCCCAAGTCAAAGAGGTCTCCTGGTGACTGGTGATCTTATAACTACTGGGGTAATGATCAAGTAGCAGCAGGAGAATCGGAGAAAGCACAGATCCACAGAACACAGAGGCAGGATGATCCTTGTCCTGCAAGTCCTCAGGTACAACTTCCTTTTCAGCTAGGAGAATAAGGAGCAACATAGGAGTCACATCATCAAATCATATTCTAAATATGGTGAGACTAGCAGTCAGAAGCAGCAAAGCCTTATGGGGCGTACACACGGTCGGACTTTTCAGCTACAAAAGTCCGACAGACTTTCGACAGACTTTTAGCGGACTTTTGGCGGACTTTCTAATGACTTGCCTACACATGATCACACCAAAGTCCGACGGATTCGTACGTGATGACGTACACCGGACTAAAATAAGGAAGTTGATAGCCAGTAGCCAATAGCTGCCCTAGCGACGTTTTTTGTCCGTCGGACTAGCATACAGACGAGCGGATTTCTGGGTCCGGTGGAGTTACGACGTAAAGATTTGAAGCAAGTTCCAAATCTAAAGTCCGTCAGATTTGCGACTGGAAAAGTCCGCTGAAAGTCTGGGGAAGCCCACACACGATTGGATTGTCCGCCAGATTTGGTCCGTCGGCGTCCATCGGACTTTTGTAGCCGAAAAGTCCGACCGTGTGTACGCCCCATAAGATCTGGAGGCCTCCAAACTTTCTAAACAAAGGGCCTGATTACTGCCCTTCAGACTTTAGGGTGGCCAGATTGTGGCCATTGGGAGTAGAAAATGTCCTGGCCAACAGTGGGAGTAAACAGTGCCTCGGGTTTGGTTGTCTGTGGGTGTAAGGAAATTACACAGCATTTCTGGTTGGTATTGCTAGGAAGAATAATGCTGATTATTGGTGTCAGTGGGATGTGCCCCATCATTGGTGTCAATGGGAGGACTAGTGCCCCATCTTTGGTATCGGTGGGAGGAATAGTGTCTTGTATCAGTGGGAAGAATAGTGCTCAAAGGGCCAGATAAAGTCAAGCAAGGAGGCCACATCTAGCCTATTGGCCACAGTTTGGAGACTACTGGCATAGATTAATTTGCACTGCAGAGATACAGGTTTGATGCTACAGAACAGTCAATAAGTGCTTCTCAGGAGTATGTTGTAATTCCTGATCTCTTATTTCCAATGAGGACAATAGGTAAGTCTTTTAGGGTGTTACTCCGGTACAAAAAACCCTTCTATATACTCTTTAAAAATAGCAAATCTTCACTCTTTTAAGTTAAGGTCCACTTCATTTATAACAATATTTCAAGGGAGGGATAGCACCCCAGCTATAAACAGTGGCATCAGGTATCAGATAACTTTTGCCTATTATCTCTCTAAAGCAGACTTTCTCAACCTTTTTACCCTAGAGGAACCTTTCAAATAAATTTCATTTCCACGGTCAACTCCTCCTAAAACCAATTCATTAGAGGTCAGTGGGAAGACAGATAGCTAAAACAATCATTGGTGTCATGCTGCTGATATTACCAAGTGGCATTGGCCCTGGAACTATGCAGACAAATGGAAGGCCACAGCTCAAGGTACTCCTAGAAACCTCTGGAAGAACCCTGGTTGAGAATGGCTGCTCTACAGAATGTAAGAAGCATGACCAGGTAGCATTAGCTATTAGGCCTACAATAAACAGTATGCACCATTATTTAATACATGAGTTTATTTATAAGCTCTGTCCCTTATGTCCAAGTTGAAAAGTGTCCATGAAGTGAGAGAAGGGATCATTTTCCTGACTGTCTGGTGGCATCTGTTTGTGACTTTATGAAGTCTTTCCAGGGTTCCCCTGGTTATATTCACCCTACCTTTTTCAGTGGCGTACCAAGAGGGGGGGCGGGGGGCAGGCCACCCTGGGTACCACACACCGGGAGGGTGTCAGGCCAGCGCCCCCCCCTCCACATCTGAAGCGATGACAGCGCCGCAGGGCGGGTTTATGCAGCGCTGCAGTGACAGGCAAGTTAGAACAGGGAGAGAGAGGCGAGCTGCAGGCAGTGGCGTTGCAAAGGGGGGGGGTGCGGGGTGACACCACTGCACCTGACCAATCATAAACCTTCTCTCGCAGCCACAGGCTGTCTGAGCGGTCCCGGGCCTGATGTCACACAGGCACAGCCGAGCAGAGTGAAGCCGCCTCCCCCTCCAATGTTTATGTGTACACAGGGGGAGGGGACCTGCTGTGCCTGTGCCGCGCTGATCTGAGGTACTGAATGGGGGGGTCTGTGCTGAATGGGGGGTCTGTGCTGAAGGGGGGTCTGTGCTGAAGGGTGGGGCAGTCTGTGTTAAATGCAGGGGGTCCGGAGGTGTGGGGGGCTGTATAATGTAAAGGGGTCCAGTGCTGTGGGGGGGCTGTATAATGTAAAGGGGTCCAGAGGTGCAGGGTGCTGTGCAATGTAAAGGAGTCCATAGGTGCTGGGGGCTGTGTAATGTAAAGGGGTCCAGAGGTGTAGAGGGCTGTGTAATGTAAAGGGGTCCAGAGGTGCAGGGGGATGTGTAATGTAAAGGGGTCCAGAGGTTCAGGGTGCTGTGTAATGTAAAGGGGTCCAGTGATGCAGGGGCTGTGTAATGTAAAGGGGTCCAGTGATGCAGGGGGCTGTGTAATGTAAGGGGTCCAGAGATGCAGGGTGCTGTTTAATGTAAAGGGGTCCAGTGATGCAGGGGACTGTCTAATGTAAAGGGGTCCAGTGATGCAGGGGGGTGTGTAATGTAAAGGGGTCCAGAGGTGCAGGGGGCTGTGTAATGTAAAGGGGTCCAGTGATGCAGGGTGCTGTGTAATGTAAAGGGGTCCAGAGGTGCAGGGGGCTGTGTAAAGTAAAGGGGTCCAGAGGTGCAGTTGTGGAGAGGGGGTACACAGTAGTGACAAAGAGATATAGAAGGATGCAGAGGTATGCAGAGGGAACAGTGGGGTGTTTTTACATTTTAACGTGGGGGGGTGCCAGATATTGGCTCCACCCCAAGTGCCAAATGCTCTAGGTACACCCCTGATCTGTTTATAGCTCCCAACTGTCTCTTATTTGCAACCTAATCCTCCTGCCCCCTTTTTCCTCCCCAGCTGGCCCTCTTTTTAGCCCCATGTAAGGTGGGCTTTAAAGCCATGGATGGCCAATGTTTCAGTGCTGAGGGCATGTGATTATAATCATGATTAAGAGCCCACAAGACAGCCAATCACAGTGGTCACATGACTGGGAAGTCTGCCCTGCCCCCCCCCCCCCCTTCCCCAGGTGTAAAGACCCACTTAATGGGATGCCAGGACTGGTTATTCTGACTGGTTGCTATCATTTCCTATGACTGACTTAAAAACAAGTCTCGTTCTTTGCCTTATTGAACTAACCTAATTATTATGTGGGTATCATATGTTGCAAGTCGCCCTTTAACATGCTATGCATATGTTATATATTTCTGTTTATCTTGCTCTTTATATTTTATAGATCCTTGGATGGCAGCCAGCCTTTTTCATTCTATGATCCAAGCATTGTTTGCTTCTGAATAATACCTTATTGGAATTTCATTCTAACTTTGCAGAGGAATGATTCAGATAATTCAGTGCTACTTTATCTATTTGCTTTCATAAGCTTTGGTTTAATATAAAGCTTCCAGAGCGCAGCTGACATTCTATCTTGCCATTATCAGTAATACGCCATAAAAATAATAATAGCCATCTTGGCCATCTTGTGTCAGATACTGCAAAATGGTAAGATCCAGCTCTTCTTAAAGTATTTGTGAAGTCAACTGAAAAAAATATAGCAAAGTATTCCAAATTAGTTTCTCATGCTCTAGTAACCCCTATTTTATAGCAAAAATCTATCATATACCTTATTCAGTGGTCACATGACTGTAAAGCCTCCCTTCCTGTCCTTCTTCCAAGTATGGCCATGTCTCTGTAGACGAGGGGGCGGGCTGCCTAATGATGTCAGACACAGCGTTGAAAAATGTGTATGCTGCATTCTAGTAGGGTCTTCCTTCTGCGATCCATGCTCCTATAGTCTGATATCAGAGCAGGACTAAGCAGAGGATGTGGTGGCAAAGCTGACCATGGGCACAAGGCACACTATGCATCAGCACAGCCTCCTGTACCTCCAATCAGCTAGATTAACTGCGCAAATTGACCATGCTTGGCATGGTCAGAGTTAGACAGGAAGGCAGGGGAACTGACATACATCCTTAGACCCCGTCACCTGCTGACTTGGCATCCTCCAAAGGCAGCTTAACTCTGGTGGCTATGTTATGGAAGTAATAAACAATAATCAAAATGGGGAGGTAGGAAGTGGCGCACCCAAGGTTGCCATGGTTTAGTATAACATTCAATCTGGTCTTGGAGAGTTGCGTCAATTTTGGCATGGATTATAGCCTTAGTGGTCCTGTGCTTGGTCTCTGCTGTGTTAAGGGAGTTGGTCTTCCAAGCTTTCGCTATGGTTTGTTTAACGGCCGTGGTCTCTTGAGAGTAATTTAAACTTGACCTGGGGTAGGTTGGGGGTATAAGTTAAGCAATATTAGGAGGGAGCCAGGGGAAACTGTAGTAGAGAAGAGCGTGGAGATGATTTGAAATATCTCAGCCGAAAATCAAATGACTCTGGAAAATGTTCGATGGGAGCTTTTTGTCAGAAATTCCGACCGTGTGTAGGCTCCATCGGACATTTTCCATCGCAATTTCCGACACACAAAATTTGAGATCTCAAATTCTCCAACAACAAAATCCGTTGTCGTAAATTCCAATCGTGTGTACACAATTCCGACGCACGAAGTTCCACGCATGCACGGAATCAAGCAGAAGAGCCGCACTGGCTATTGAACTTAATTTTTCTTGGCTCGCCGTACGTGTTGTACGTCACCACGTTCTTGGCGATCGGAATTTCGGACAAGATTTGTGTGACCGTGTGTATGCAAGACAAGTTTGAGCCAACATCTATGGATTTTGTTGTCGGGATGTCCAATCGTGTGCACAGGGCATAAGACAGCGCCACCAGATATGGAAGTGGTTACAGTGGCAGTGGCGGCTGGTGCTCAAACTTTTTGGGGGTCGGCCCGCGGCCCCCACCCACCCAGCCAGCCTTCTGACCACCACCAAACCCATACTTCCCACCCCACCCCCCCATCGCTTGATCGATCTTCGCTACCCTCCCACCACCCACTCCCATCGATTGCCACATCGCTTACTCGCCCATAGCCCGCCAGGCCCCCCGCCGGCCCTGAACTTACCTTCATCCCTGCATCTCTCTCCCCTAGTCCTCCCAGCCAATCAGGAGTCCTGGAATCCGGCCAATGGGGTCTTAGGATTTCCGTCCAATCGGGTCTCAGGACCCACTTCCTGATTGGCCGGGAGGAGAAACAGGAAGACATTAGCGAATATTAATTCACTAATATCAGACAACTGGGTGGGCTCCGGGCCCACCCTTTTTTGAAGCCAATTAGAGCCTCAGGCTCTAATCATGTGCTTCCAAAAATAAACCCCATTGGAATCCATGCGTCTGGCGCCCTAAAGGGAGATAAAGGGCCAGACGCATGGATCGGGGGGAGGCGGCCATGCGCACTGCATGAGTGGCCACCGCTGTCAATATGTCTGTTTGGATATCAAGAGCATAGGCGTGCGCAGCCTATTGCATTAGGGTGTGCCCCCGAAAGCTCAAGCACACATACATATATATATATTGTCAAAAGTATTGGGACGCCTGCCTTTACAATGCCGTCTTAGTCCATAGGGTTCAATATTGAGTTGGCCCACCCTTTGCAGCTGTAAAAGCTTCAACTCTTCTAGGAAGGCTGTCCACAAGGTTTAGTCTATGGGAATGTTTGACCATTCTTCCAGAAGGGCATTTGTGAGGTCAGGCGCTGATGTTGGACAAGAAGGTCTGGCTCGCAGTCTCCACTCGAATTCATCCCAAAGGTGTTCTATCGGGTTGAGGTCAGGACTCTTTGCAGGTCAGTCAAGTTCCTCCACCCCAAACTCGCTCATCCATGTCTTTATGGACCTTGCTTTCTGCACTGGTCCAAATCATTTGATGGAGGGGGGATTATGGTGTGGAGTTGTTTTTCAGGGGTTGGGCTTGGCCCCTTAGTTCCAGTAAAGGGAACTCTTAAGGCGTCAGCACACCAAGACATTTTGGACAATTTCATGCTCTCAACTTTGGGGATGACCCCTTCCTGTTCCAACATGACTGCGCACCAGTGCACAAAGCAAGGTCCATAAAGACATGGACTTAGCAGGGGTGGTGGGAAATTAACTTCAAGTGCAATTATTCACATTATAACTGTAACTAAAACATATACAATTAAGTGTAACACTCTAAAAAATAAAAAATCTAAAGTGCTATAATGGTGTGAACCTTCCAACTAAAAAGTTGTTGCACTCGAAGGTAATTTGTATTGCAATTATCTGTAGAGGGGTTTCCACCATCCCTGCTAAGGCAGCACTGATGGGCACTGATAGACAGCACTAATGGGCACTAATAGGCTGCACTGATTGGCAGCATTGATGGGCACTAATTGGTAGCACTGATGTGCACTGATAGGTGGCACTGATAGGCAGCACTGATTGGCACTAATGGGCACTGATTGGCACTGATAGGTGGCACTGATGGGCACTGATATGCATCACTGATGGGCTCTTATTGGTAGCACTTTTGGGCACTGATAGGCTCTGATTCACAGCACTGATTTGCAGCACTGATGGACACTGATTGGCACTGATGGGCACTGGTAGGCTGCACTGATAGGCTGCACTGATAGGCAGCACTGATGGGCACTGACTAGCAGCACTGATGGGCACTGGTAGGTGGCACTGATAGGCAGCACTGATGGGCACTAATTGTCAGCACTGATTTGCACTGATAGGCAGCACTGATGGGCACTAATTGTCAGCAGTGATTGGCACTGATAGGCTGCACTGATGGGCACTGATATGCAGCACTGATGGGCACTGATATGCAGCACTGATGTGCACTGATTGGCAGCACTGATGGGCAGCACTTATGGGCACTGATTGGCACTGATAGGCAGCACCGATGGGCACTGATATGCAGCACTGATAGGCAGCATTGGTTGGCACTGATTTACAGCATTGGTTGGCACTGATAGGCAGCATTGGTTGGCACTGATAGGCAGCACTGTTTTGCACTGATAGGCAGCACTGGTTGGCACTGATAGGCAGAATTGGTTGGCACTGATAAGCAGCACTGGCACAGATAGGCAGTACTGGTTGGCACTGATAGGCAGCATTGGTTGGCACTGATGAGCAGCACTGGCACTGATAAGCAGCATTGGTTGGCACTGATAGGCAGAACTGGTTTGCACTGATAGGCAGCACTGGTTTGCAATGGTTGGCACTGATAGGCAGAATTGGTTGGCACTGATAAGCAGCACTGGCACGGATAGGCAGTACTGGTTGGAACTGATTGGCAGCATTGGTTGGCACTGATTGGCAGCATTGGTTGGCACTGATTGGCAGCACTGATGGGCACTAATTGTCAGCACTGATTGGCACTGATAGGCAGCACTGATGGGCACTGATATGCAGCACTGATGGGCACTGATTGGCAGCACTGGTTTGCACTGATAGGCAGCATTGGTTGACACTGATAGGCAGAATTGGTTTGCACTGATAAGCAGCACTGGCACAGATAGGCAGTACTGGTGGGCATTGATAGGCAACATTGGTTGGCACTGATAAGCAGCACTGGCACTGATAGGCAGCATTGGTTGGCACTGATAAGCAGCACTGGCACTGATAGGCAGCATTGGTTGGCACTCATAGGCAGCACTGGTTTACAATGGTTGGCACTGATAGGCAGAATTGGTTGGCACTGATAAGCAGCACTGGCACAGATAGGCAGTAAGGGTTGGCACTGATAGGCAGCATTGGTTGGCACTGATTGGCAGCATTGGTTGGCACTGATTGGCAGCATTGGTTGGCATTGATAGACAGAATTGGTTGGCACTGATTGGCAGCATTGGTTTGCACTGATTGGCAGCATTGGTTGGCACTGATAGGCAGCATTGGTTGGCACTGATTGGCATCATTTGTTGGCACTGATAGGCAGCATTGGGTGGCACAGATAGGAGAGAGGGGGAGTTTCACATTCAGGAGATCGTGAGAATTGCCAGAGCTGTTCAGTGTATAAACTGTCAGATAATGACACTGCATGCAGGGAGAGACACCAGCTGTTAAAAGTCAGCGGTGATGCTGGTGGTGGGCGGGACTGAACAGTTACCAAACACCAGCCAATAGGATGGGTCTGGGCGGGCCACTACATTTCTCTGGCTCCGCCCCCTCTCTTAAGCAGCCCAATCATTGGCTGGTGTTGGCGCTTGATCCCGCCCACCCCCGACATCGCGGCTGAGTTGTGATGACTTACAACTCAGCCGTGATATTGGGAGTGGGCGGGACCAAGCGCTATAAACACCAGCCAATGTTTGAGAGGGGGCGGGGCCACATAAATGTAGCGGCCCGCCCAGACCCCATCCCATTGGCTGGTATTTGATGGCCGTTCTGTCCCGCCCACCCCCGACATCACCCCGACATTTTGACAGCTGGTGTCTCTCCCTGCATGCAGTGTCATTATCTGACAGTTTCATACACTGAACAGCTCTGGCAATTCTCACGATCTGCTGTTTGTGAAACTGTTTCACAGGCAGCGCGGGCCACACACTCTCTTGGACATAGGCGTGCGCACAGGGTGTGCCGGGTGTGCCTGGGCACACCCTAATCACCCCGTGCTGTGTCCAGAGATTTGCCCCAAAATGCTGCATCCAAGAGAGTGTGTGGCCCGCGCTGCCTGTGAAACAGTTTCACAAACAGCAGATCGTGAGAATTGCCAGAGCTGTTCAGTGTATGAAACTGTCAGATAATGACACTGCATGCAGGGAGAGACACCAGCTGTCAAAATGTCGGGGTGATGTCGGGGGTGGGCGGGACAGAACGGCCATCAAATACCAGCCAATGGGATGGGGTCTGGGCGGGCCGCTACATTTATGTGGCCCCGCCCCCTCTCAAACATTGGCTGGTGTTTATAGCGCTTGGTCCCGCCCACTCCCAATATCACGGCTGAGTTGTAAGTCATCACAACTCAGCCGCGATGTCGGGGGTGGGCGGGATCAAGCGCCAACACCAGCCAATGATTGGGCTGCTTAAGAGAGGGGGCGGAGCCAGAGAAATGTAGTGGCCCGCCCAGACCCATCCTATTGGCTGGTGTTTGGTAACTGTTCAGTCCCGCCCACCACCAGCATCACCGCTGACTTTTAACAGCTGGTGTCTCTCCCTGCATGCAGTGTCATTATCTGACAGTTTATACACTGAACAGCTCTGGCAATTCTCACGATCTCCTGAATGTGAAACTCCCCCTCTCTCCTATCTGTGCCACCCAATGCTGCCTATCAGTGCCAACCAATGATGCCAATCAGTGCCAACCAATGCTGCCTATCAGTGCCAACCAATGCTGCCAATCAGTGCAAACCAATGCTGCCAATCAGTGCCAACCAATTCTGTCTATCAATGCCAACCAATGCTGCCAATCAGTGCCAACCAATGCTGCCAATCAGTGCCAACCAATGCTGCCTATCAGTGCCAACCCTTACTGCCTATCTGTGCCAGTGCTGCTTATCAGTGCCAACCAATTCTGCCTATCAGTGCCAACCATTGTAAACCAGTGCTGCCTATGAGTGCCAACCAATGCTGCCTATCAGTGCCAGTGCTGCTTATCAGTGCCAACCAATGCTGCCTATCAGTGCCAGTGCTGCTTATCAGTGCCAACCAATGTTGCCTATCAATGCCCACCAGTACTGCCTATCTGTGCCAGTGCTGCTTATCAGTGCAAACCAATTCTGCCTATCAGTGTCAACCAATGCTGCCTATCAGTGCAAACCAGTGCTGCCAATCAGTGCCCATCAGTGCTGCATATCAGTGCCCATCAGTGCTGCCTATCAGTGCCAATCAGTGCTGACAATTAGTGCCCATCAGTGCTGCCAATCAGTGCCAACCAATGCTGCCAATCAGTGCCAACCAATGCTGCCAATCAGTTCCAACCAGTACTGCCTATCCGTGCCAGTGCTGCTTATCAGTGCCAACCAATTCTGCCTATCAGTGCCAACCATTGCAAACCAGTGCTGCCTATCAGTGCAAACCAGTTCTGCCTATCAGTGCCAACCAATGCTGCTTATCAGTGCCAGTGCTGCTCATCAGTGCCAACCAATGCTGCCTATCAGTGCCAACCAGTACTGCCTATCTGTGCCAGTGCTGCTTATCAGTGCCAACCAATTCTGCCTATCAGTGCCAACCAGTGCTGCCTATCAGTGCAAAACAGTGCTGCCTATCAGTGCCAACCAATGCTGCCTATCAGTGCCAACCAATGCTGTAAATCAGTGCCAACCAATGCTGCCTATCAGTGCTGCATATCAGTGCCCATCGGTGCTGCCTATCAGTGCCAATCAGTGCCCATAAGTGCTGCCCATCAGTGCTGCCAATCAGTGCACATCAGTGCTGCATATCAGTGCCCATCAGTGCTGCATATCAGTGCCCATCAGTGCAGCCTATCAGTGCCAATCACTGCTGACAATTAGTGCCCATCAGTGCTGCCTATCAGTGCAAATCAGTGCTGACAATTAGTGCCCATCAGTGCTGCCTATCAGTGCCACCTACCAGTGCCCATCAGTGCTGCTAGTCAGTGCCCATCAGTGCTGCCTATCAGTGCAGCCTATCAGTGCAGCCTACCAGTGCCCATCAGTGCCAATCAGTGTCCATCAGTGCTGCAAATCAGTGCTGTGAATCAGAGCCTATCAGTGCCCAAAAGTGCTACCAATAAGAGCCCATCAGTGATGCATATCAGTGCCCATCAGTGCCACCTATCAGTGCCAATCAGTGCCCATTAGTGCCAATCAGTGCTGCCTATCAGTGCCACCTATCAGTGCACATCAGTGCTACCAATTAGTGCCCATCAATGCTGCCAATCAGTGCAGCCTATTAGTGCCCATTAGTGCTGTCTATCAGTGCCCATCAGTGCTGCCTTAGCAGGGATGGTGGAAACCCCTCTACAGATAATTGCAATACAAATTACCTTCGAGTGCAACAACTTTTTAGTTGGAAGGTTCACACCATTATAGCACTTTAGATTTTTTATTTTTTAGAGTGTTACACTTAATTGTATATGTTTTAGTTACAGTTATAATGTGAATAATTGCACTTGAAGTTAATTTCCCACCACCCCTGCTAAGTCCATGTCTTTATGGACCTTGCTTTGTGCACTGGTGCGCAGTCATGTTGGAACAGGAAGGGGTCATCCCCAAAGTTGAGAGCATGAAATTGTCCAAAATGTCTTGGTGTGCTGACGCCTTAAGAGTTCCCTTTACTGGAACTAAGGGGCCAAGCCCAACCCCTGAAAAACAACTCCACACCATAATCCCCCCTCCATCAAATGATTTGGACCAGTGCAGAAAGCAAGGTCCATAAAGACATGGATGAGCGAGTTTGGGGTGGAGGAACTTGACTGACCTGCAAAGAGTCCTGACCTCAACCCGATAGAACACCTTTGGGATGAATTCGAGTGGAGACTGCGAGCCAGACCTTCTTGTCCAACATCAGCGCCTGACCTCACAAATGCCCTTCTGGAAGAATGGTCAAACATTCCCATAGACTAAACCTTGTGGACAGCCTTCCTAGAAGAGTTGAAGCTTTTACAGCTGCAAAGGGTGGGCCAACTCAATATTGAACCCTATGGACTAAGACGGCATTGTAAAGGCAGGCGTCCCAATACTTTTGACAATATATATATATGTATGTGTGCTTGAGCTTTCGGGGGCACACCCTAATGCAATAGGCTGCGCACGCCTATGCTCTTGGATGCAGCATTTTGGGGCAAATCTCTGGACACAGCACGGGGTGATTAGGGTGTGCCCAGGCACACCCGGCACACCCTGTGCGCACGCCTATGATCAAGAGAGTTACATAAGAAGGTTTAGCTGGTATTAATGAGTGGTATGCCAATTGTTAATTAGCTAAATGGTCAAAATGCTATGAATATATGCTTGAAATGCAAATCTAGTACTTTTAAGTTCCAAGTATATTTGTTCAATAAAGATGTGTTATATTCTCACTGCTCAAACAGTGGCCCGGATTCTTCTACAATATAACCCAAGAAAGAAAAATAGCATGCAGACCATCTTATCTAAATGTTTGAGTCTGAAAAATAGGCACAATAAAAAAAGTTTACAAAGGCTACAAATCCACTCTGTGTGCACCCAATGCCCTTGCAAACTCTGATATTGAGGTATAAAAGCAACAGTGACATTATCACTGTGCTGTACATAGCCTGTGCAGAGCTATGGGAGGGACCCAGTAGGCTCCTCCCACTACAGGCTGCCTGTAGAAAACTATAGGAGAGGCGGAGACAAGACCAGTCACTCTGCACAAGGAGAGAGAGCAGCAGTGAGCGGTCTTTATTACAGGAAGCTTCTGCACAGAGGAAAGATAGAGCTGTTTCATGCTGTATTACGGTACACATCTGGAAGACATCAACAGAGACCAGGTTTCAATTATTATACATAACTACAATATCTAGACTTTATTTATTTAGATGAGTTTTCAGCCCTTAAATTACTTCGATACAAAAAGGGCACATTATACTCAACCTACAGAGTGGAAAATAAAAGCGTTCAGTCTTTAAAAAGATATAGGAAAAAAAAGGAAAAAAACACTTTGGTCTTTAAAAATTGAGTCTTTACATTGTAGATGGATTATATTACATTCAAATATATTCAAAGTATATGCAAGAAATCTTCAGCTGAACACTTCAACTCTCAAGGACAACAGCAAAGCCACACAAGGTCGGTGCAACCCCCCCCCAACTCAGTATGTATCAGTACGTGTCATTCGGGTCGTGGCAGTTCTGTGAATGCATATTTCCATCTGTACAATTTGTCGATGCAGACATTTCTTTGAGGACATGGGCTAAACACTTATTAATCGAAGACGGATTTGGCCACAGAAAAAATATAGCTACATGATGTATAGATATCAACATTCAGTATATGCAGTATATCAGTGGTATTTCATAAGGCAAAAAAAAAATTCTGTCAAGGGATTTCCCGTCACTTTGGAGACTTTTTTTACTTGCTTCCTCTCGTGTCTTTCAGACAGAAAGTAAATAGAAATCATGAAAGTGATTCTTTAGCGATTAACGTTGAAACTAAGCTTGCAAAAAGAGTTTATTGATAGAGGAAATGCTATAAGTCTCTTCTGCTAAGAAAACTCCCTCTCCATTTCCCCTAGCGGCTTTTGTGCTTTGACTGCCCGTATACATGCTTGGACCATTCCTACAAAGATGGAGTAAGGAATAATATAACTCCAGAGCTCAGAAGTTACATCATAAGAAGCCACTCAATGGCTTAAGAAGACACCGATCTGGAAGAAGCGAAACCTTACCAGTTTTTCTGGTCCTTAGAGGAAAGACCCAACTGAGCACCTTATAGGGCTTTGTTCATAGGGTTTTCTTTAGGGACATATACTAGGTAGGTGATCTGCCTCTGGGCGTATCCTGCCGAGTACGCCAAGTTGTGTTTGAGGCCTACCCGTCCTGCACCTGGGGGTACCTCTTCCCATGTACACGCTCATTAATGCCTAGGACCAGGCAGGGCCGCGTTCACTGCTCGGAGTTGAGCCGTACACTGTATGCAGTAAATAAATGTACAGTGTCCCTCTGTAAAAGGTATTGGGGTTTATTTACTAAAGCTGGAGAGTGTAAAATCTTGTGCAGCTGTGCAAAGTAGCCAATCAGCTTCTAACTTCAGCTTGTTCAATAAAGCTTTGAGAAAAAAAAGCCTGGAAGCTGATTGATCTCTATGCAGAGCTACACCAGATTTTGCAGTCTTCAGTTTTAGTAAATCAACCCCACTATCCCATGTTACTACACACCCTTACTTGTCAAATGTTGCATATAGGAGGGACACTGCTGAGCATATGAACTCTTCACCAGTCCAGCATACCTCTGTCACCTCACTCCCAGTGACAGAATTGGGTCCCGCCATACACATAGCGTGGACCTCATGCATGCACATAATTAACTCCTTCTGCCCTCTTCTACCATGCAGTTAGGTACATAGGGTCTCCATACTACGGGTTTGGTCCCAATTGCTTTTGGGGAACTGACCACTTGGGGAGGGAGGCAGAACACCAACCCCCTTGCTACCGGAGGACCTGTCACCTACACCACACTTTATTAACTGGCTGTTATACATTCCCACCAGTACATGGTTACCAGTTGCAACTGCTCTCCCACTCCAACTTTTATGCCAAGTTAACCTTTTGTAGTGGTCTCACTTCATACCTAAATGACACTATAGAAGAGAAAAAATTAGAAAAGGCTGTGTCCCGACTCAAATAAGTGTGATCCAGATGACCTGGTTAGCATACACTCAAAAACCAGGACAAAGACACCCCAAAAAGGAGGTGACCGTCTACTGGACCATGCGGCATTCCATCAGCCATTCCATCCACAACTCAGGTTTATTTATTGGCTTGTATACTAGTGTACTCCAAACCTGAGATTTCAAGCCTTGTGACTCCTAACCTGAGATTTCAAGCCCTGTGCCACCTCATAGTTTGTTAAATTTTGCTTGCATATTATGGCAAGATCTACTTTAAAGTAAATTTAATTCATAACTGTGACATTTAATTTGCATAAAGATGAAATTCGGGTATGGGTTTTATTGCATAGTTACATGCATAGTTACAACAATTGCCCTGCTGCATAGTAACCACAGAGGGGGCGTTTGCCCAGCATGGGCACCATTCACGAAGCGCCTTGCATTCTTCTCAAGGAATACAAGGCTGTCATTTATTGCTATCTCAACATGATGCACCATATTCCAAGGTGAGCACAGATGCAGAATCCAGTACCCAAAGTGTCTTTACAGGCTGGCATCCTCATCCAGTATGGCCTGCCAAGGCTCATTCAAGGAGTCAACTGATCTGCAAAGCTGCCATAGGAAAGCCAAAGTGCCTATGGTACAACTAGGAACATAATAGAACAATCCTAAAAAGATGCCGCTACATAAGAAAGATAAGCTTCTTTCAGTAGAGAGACGATGTCCAACACCTAGGGAAACTAGTAGAAAACTGATGTTTCCTCTGAGGGGATGTGTGGGGGGTGTCCCTACAATATTTTTATTTTACCATTTTCCAATTACCTGAAAGTAGATGCAAATGTGGCATTACTCCAGTAGGAACTGTTGATTTTAACTAGTTCTTCCACAAACTAGTGGAGTATTTCGCACCTGGAGTATGCTGTCCAGTTCTGGGCACCAGTCCTCAGGAAGGATGTATTGGAAATGGAGCGAGTACAAAGAAGGGCAACAAAGCTAATAAAGGGTCTGGAGGACATTAGTTATGAGGAAAGGTTGTGAGCACTGAACTTATTCTCTCTGGAGAAGAGACGCTTGAGAGGGGATATGATTTCAATATACAAATACCATACTGGTGACCCTACAATAGAAATAAAACTTTTTCGCAGAAGAGAGTTTAACAAGACTCGCGGCCACTCATTAAAATTAGAAGAAAAGAGGTTTAACCTTAAACTACGTAGAGGGTTCTTTACTGTAAGAGCGGCAAGGATGTGGAATTCCCTTCCACAGGCGGTGGTCTCAGCGGGGAGCATTGATAGCTTCAAGAAACTATTAGATAAGCACCTGAATGACCGCAACATACAGGGATATACAATGTAATACTGACATATAATCACACACATAGGTTGGACTTGATGGACTTGTGTCTTTTTTCAACCTCGCCTACTATGTAACTATGTAACAAACAGTTCAGAGGCTACCAATCACACAGGCAATAGTCCATTCACTCTGGTTCCAGTAAACAGTCGAGTGCAGGGTTTTTCAACTTGGGTTCCATGGAACCCTAAGGTTCCTCCAGAGGTTGCTATGGGTTCCTTGAGCAATAAGCAATTTCTGCCTCTTAGGTAAGTTCCCACTGACACCATTGATCTTTTTAGCTATAAGGGGTAATTTTTTCCATTGACCAAAACTGTAAGGAGCATTCTTCGCACTGACCAAGGCACTAATGCATCATGAGTTGTAGATAGAGTCACTTTTAGCAGGGTTCTCTGAGACTAGAAAGTTATTTGAACGGTTCCTTTGTGCGCAGCGGATTGAATAAAGCTGGTCTTGGGGATGTCTTTTTATGATTTATTGCTTGTGGAACTTGTAACAGAAGAAGATTTGGGGTGTTATGGAATACTCCAAAAATGCTGACTTGTAACACGAGGGCACAGTTTATTAGGTGATACTTATCTGAACAGTTGTTAAGTTTAGAAACAAAGGGGAAGACCAGAACTGACACCTTGTAGGAGTTGTCTTAGAGACAGCACCCCAAAAGTAGAACAGCATACAGTTACTAGGATCCTGAGTTCAGGTCAGTGCTTGTAATGTCCCAGGGCAGCTACACGCCTTGTAGCCTCTTCCAGGCACTTTCAGAAAGTTCTCCACACCAGACCCTTAGGTGAACTGTTTAGGTAGCTCCAAAGATAATTAAGAATACACCCCCCCCCTAGCTTATTCTATAGATGGGACCTTGTTGAATATCAGTAGACTCAAAGGGGCAGCAGTCCCTGAGGCTGGAACTTCTCCAGCAGGACAAGAACCCAGATGCTCCAAACCCCAAGCTATTTGTGCCCCCCCCCCCCAGCTGCCTACTGGGCACACCTCCCCAGGGATTGCCTGCAGCACAATAAATATTCAAACTGCCCATTTAACTCTTTCAACCCTCTATGTTCTAAAAGCCTCCACAATGCAGGAGGAAGCAATCAAACCTGCGGCCTTTGAGATTTAGAACAGCCCAGAGAAATCAATAGCTGCTCCAAAGATTACAGAGGAGTCAAAAAGAACTACATATACCTATCCTTCTAGCAAACTACCTAAGAGGGTGCTACACATATAACCCACGATTAACCCCTTCACAGCCGCACTGTAGCTGAATGATTGCTACAGAGCGGGCGCACTTTGCTGAGAGGCCATTATATTACATTTGCTCGTGCTCGCTCTGCCTGCGCACCCCCTGCAGCACGCATCGGCAGTGATCTGTGGTCCTGCATCCTCCGGATGCAGCTGATCACAAATCGGGGTAAGGAGCCAAACATGGCAGTTCTTTACCATGTGATCAGCTGTGTCCAATCACGGCTGATTACAATGTAAACATGATTTGCCGGTTATCGGCCATCCTCCCCTCACAGTTATAGCGTGTGACGAGAGGAGAGTCGAAAACTGGCAAATCCACACAGGGGGACATCTGCACTGACAATCAGGGCACTAATCATCAGTGTCCTGATTATCAGTGCAAACCCAACAGTGTCCACCAGTGCTGCCAGTCTGTGGCCACCAGTGCTGCCAATCAGTGCCCATCAGTGATGCCTCAGTGCCAATAAGTGATGCCTATCAGTGCCACCTATCAATGCCGCCTATCAGTGCCCATCAGTAATGCCTATCAGTACCCATCAGTGCCGCATATCAGTGCAGCCTCTCCAGTACCTCCGCATCAATGCCCATCAATGGCACCTCATTAGTGCCGCCTTATCAGTGCCCATCAGTGACGCCTTATCAGTGCCCATCAGTGCAGCCTCATCAGCGCACATCAGTGAAGGAGAAAAATTACTTATTTACAGAATTTTATAACAGTAAGGAAGAAAAATGTTATTATAAAATGTTTAGACTTTTTCCATTTTGTTTAGTAAAAAAAAAAACAAAAAAAAAAACCATTGGTGATTAAATTCCAAATACCAAAAGAAAGCTCTATCTGGCTAAAAAAAAATGATAAAAACTAAGTTTGGGTACAGTGTTGCAGAATCGCGCAATTGTCATTCAAAGTGCGACAGCACTGAAAGGTAAAAATTGGCCTGGGCAGGAAGGGGGTGAAAGTGTCCGGTAGGCAAGTGGCTAAGACTAAAGCCCGGTACACACGATCGGAATTTCCGAGGGGAAATGTTTGATGTGAGCTTGTTGTCGAAAAGTCCGACCGTGTGTACGCTCAATCGAACCTTTGCTGTCAGAATTTCCGCACACAAATGTTTGAGAGCAGGTTCTCAAATTTTCCGACAACAAAACTTTGTTGTCGGAAAGTCCGATTGTGTGTACGCGACATAAGATCTCCAGTTCTGTGCTGTACAATTAGGAATGAAACAAATTATGTACATAATTAATATTCATTCCCTTTAATTGCATCCTATTTTTGTGATCCTGAGCAGATCCTTTCTGCAAATACAAATGTTTTGAAAATAAACCTCCGGTGGTCATAAGATGAAGTTTTAGGACGATTTCCAGCAGTTAATGTGTGCCGCACTTAGCCCATTCTCTGTCTCTGCAAACATAAAAATGCCCACATTGAAGGTGAGAGGCATATTTCATGCTTCCCCTGATGGATGTGTGGGTTTTAATTCTGACATTCTCAAATACATTGCTCCAAGCTTAACCACCTATTTTTTATTGAAGGAAATATCATAAATGGTAAATCTGCTGGTTCTCCACTTCTTCCTTTTATCTCTTAATTTCTGAAACCTGAAGCGTTGAGGAAAAAAAAAAAAAGAAAAGAAAATGATGAACTTTTCTTGAAAGGGAGAAGGGAACAGAGAAACCCCAATGGACTCCCTTTGTATTTATGCTATCTAGTTCAATGTTCTTCTATTCAATAAATTGTTCTATGGAAATTCACTGAATCGTTTTCTACTAAAACAATTTCACATACTGGCCTACTGTGAATGAGTATGTGGACACATTTTTGTTAAAAAAAAAAGGACAAAAGTGATATTTAGTTATAGATCTTCACATATATGTATATATATATATATATATATATATATATATATATATATATATATATATATATATATATATATATACATATATATATATATATATATATATATATATATATATATATATATATATATATATATATATATATATATATATATATACATATATATATATATATATATACATATATATATATATATATATACATATATATATATATATATATATATATATATATATATATATATATATATATATATATATATATATATACATACATATATATATATATATATATATATATATATATATATATATATATATACAGTATCTCACAAAAGTTATTTACAATAATGTGAGGGGTGTACTCACTTTTGTGAGATACTGTGTATATATATATATATATATATATATATATATATATATATATTGGAAGCCCCAACAGCAAGACCACTTTTTTATTTTTAAGCTGGTCCTATAAATATTTCGGAACAAAACCCCCAGTGGTCTGTAAGATAAAGTTGAGGTTTTAGGCCGACTTCCAGCTGCAAATGCATGCCACACAGCCTTTTCTCCTTCTCTGAATGCATAAAAATGCCTTCATTGAAGGTGAGAGGTATATTTCATGCTTCCCCTGATGGATGTGTGGGTTTTAATTCTGACATTCTCAAATACTTGCTTAACCACCTATTTTTTATTGAAGGAAATATCATAAATGGTAAATCTGCTGGTTCTCCACTTTTTCCTTTTATCTCTTAATTTCTTCAACCTGAAGCATTTACAGAAAAAAAAAAAGAAAATGGTGAACTTTTCTTGAAAAGGAGAAAAGAGCAGGCAACCCCCAATGGAACCCTCTTGTATTTATGCTATCTATTTCAATGCTTTACTATTTAATATATCATACAATGGAAATTCAGTGAATTGCTTTCTACAAAAAAAGTTCACATACTGGCATATGGTGAATGCGTATTCAGACACATTTTTTTTGCCATACACACTATTTATGTTCCCCCCAGCCACAAACTGGGCATGCTACCTCAGGGATTGGCTGCAGCACAAAAAATATCCAAGCTGCCTATTTGACTCACTCAGCCCTCTGTGTTCTGGAAGCATATCCAGACCCATTTTTATTAAAAGAATAGTCCACCCAAAAGTGATATTTAGCCATAAGTGGAACCTGGTGGACTTAGTCAGACTCAGCCCTGGTTTCCTATAAGTGTAGCCACCCTGCCATAAGCACTATTTATGTACCCCCCCCCCAGCCATCTACTGGGCATGCTTTCCAAGGGAATGACTGCAGCACAAAAACATATTCAAGCTGCCTGTTTGACTCTCTCAGCCACCTATGTTCTGGAAGCATATTCAGACACATTTTTATTAAAGGAGAAGTCCAGCCAAAAGTCATATTTAGCCATAAGTGGAGCCTAGTGGGCTTAGTAGGCCCTGCTTTCTTGTAAGTGTAGCCACCCTGCCATACACACTATTTATGTTCACCCCAGCCACCTACTGGGCATGCTACCTCGGGGATTGGCTGCAGCACAAAAAATATCCAAGCTGCCCTTTTGACTCTCTCAGCCCTCTATGTTCTGGAAGCATATCCAGACACATTTTTA
This sequence comes from Aquarana catesbeiana, assembly GCF_042186555.1. Lineage (NCBI taxonomy): Eukaryota > Metazoa > Chordata > Amphibia > Anura > Ranidae > Aquarana > Aquarana catesbeiana. The sequence goes on along the minus strand of NC_133334.1, from coordinate 33,707,225 downwards.
TTAAAGTAACAGTCCACCCAAAAGTGATATTTAGCATAAGTGGAGCCTGGTGGGCTTGGTCGGCCCTGGTTTCTTGTAAGTGTAGCCACCCTGCCATACACACTATTTATGTTCCTCCCAGCCACCTACTGGGCATGCTACCCCAGGGATTGGCTGCAGCACAAAAAATATCCAAGCTGCCTATTTGACTCGCTCAGCCCTCTATGTTCTGGAAGCATATCCAGACACATTTTTATTAAAGGAATAGTCCACCCAAAGGTGATATTTAACCATAAGTGGAACCTGGTGGGCTTAGTCAGACTCAGCCCTGGTTGAAGCCACCCTGCCATAAGCACTATTTATGTACCCCCCCTGCCCCCCAGCCATCTACTGGGCATGCTTTTCCAGGGAATGGCTGCAGCACAAAAAATATCCAAGCTGCCCATTTGACTCTCTAAGCCCTCAATGTTCTGGAAGCATATCCAGACACATTTTTATTAAAGGAACAGTCCACCCAAAAGTGATATTTAGCCATAAGTGGAACCTGGTGGACTTAGTCAGACTCAGCCCTGGTTTCCTATAAGTGTAGCCACCCTGCCATAAGCACTATTTATGTACCCCCCCCCCCCAGCCATCTACTGGGCATGCTTTCCAAGGGAATGACTGCAGCACAAAAACATATTCAAGCTGCCTGTTTGACTCTCTCAGCCACCTATGTTCTGGAAGCATATTCAGACACATTTTTATTAAAGGAGAAGTCCAGCCAAAAGTCATATTTAGCCATAAGTGGAGCCTAGTGGGCTTAGTAGGCCCTGCTTTCTTGTAAGTGTAGCCACCCTGCCATACACACTATTTATGTTCACCCCAGCCACCTACTGGGCATGCTACCTCGGGGATTGGCTGCAGCACAAAAAATATCCAAGCTGCCCTTTTGACTCTCTCAGCCCTCTATGTTCTGGAAGCATATCCAGACACATTTTTATTAAAGTAACAGTCCACCCAAAAGTGATATTTAGCCATAAGTGGAGCCTGGTGGGCTTGGTCGGCCCTGGTTTCTTGTAAGTGTAGCCACCCTGCCATACACACTATTTATGTTCCTCCCAGCCACCTACTGGGCATGCTACCCCAGGGATTGGCTGCAGCACAAAAAATATCCAAGCTGCCTATTTGACTCGCTCAGCCCTCTATGTTCTGGAAGCATATCCAGACACATTTTTATTAAAGGAATAGTCCACCCAAAGGTGATATTTAACCATAAGTGGAACCTGGTGGGCTTAGTCAGACTCAGCCCTGGTTGAAGCCACCCTGCCATAAGCACTATTTATGTACCCCCCCTGCCCCCCAGCCATCTACTGGGCATGCTTTTCCAGGGAATGGCTGCAGCACAAAAAATATCCAAGCTGCCCATTTGACTCTCTAAGCCCTCAATGTTCTGGAAGCATATCCAGACACATTTTTATTAAAGGAACAGTCCACCCAAAAGTGATATTTAGCCATAAGTGGAACCTGGTGGACTTAGTCAGACTCAGCCCTGGTTTCCTATAAGTGTAGCCACCCTGCCATAAGCACTATTTATGTACCCCCCCCCCCAGCCATCTACTGGGCATGCTTTCCAAGGGAATGACTGCAGCACAAAAACATATTCAAGCTGCCTGTTTGACTCTCTCAGCCACCTATGTTCTGGAAGCATATTCAGACACATTTTTATTAAAGGAGAAGTCCAGCCAAAAGTCATATTTAGCCATAAGTGGAGCCTAGTGGGCTTAGTAGGCCCTGCTTTCTTGTAAGTGTAGCCACCCTGCCATACACACTATTTATGTTCACCCCAGCCACCTACTGGGCATGCTACCTCGGGCATTGGCTGCAGCACAAACAATATCCAAGCTGCCCATTTGACTCTCTAAGCCCTCAATATTCTGGAAGCATATCCAGACACATTTTTATTAAAGGAACAATCCACCCAAAAGTGATATTTAGCCATAAGTGGAGCCAGGTTGGCTTAGTCAGCCCTGGTTTCCTGCCAACAGGAGGGTCAAACTGTAGTTCTGCTTTGGCTGTAGTCAGCCAATTTATAGTCTGTGGTTTGTTCAGCTCCCCCTAAGTTCAGCCTGGCTGTCAGTTCTCCCTTTTGTCCATAGGTGGCACTGTCAGCTCTGGTATTAGTGGGAGAGCTGATCATTGGATCAGCTAGAAAACTGACCACGCTCTGATTCCCATTTCTAGGATTAGGATAAAAAAAGGATAAGAAAGCAGAGGGACTGGCAGGAACACCAGAGATTTCACACACAGTAAGCAAAACATAGAGAACAGGATCCTTTTTAATATGAGTACATTTTAGAGCAGGCACATATTAGTAATCTGAAATGGTGGGTTTACAAATTCTTTAATTCTCCAGCATCTACCGAACGCTAAAATAACCATTTTGGAAGGACTGTTTAACCCCTTTATGACTAGAGATCTTGATGACTAAATGCGTCATTAGATAGTCAATAACTTAGCAGTAACTCTCTGGCTATTTTGTACACATAAACAGTTAATATTCATATTCTTATTGGTATAGAAGGTTTTTTCTTTGTACAATGTTTAAATAAGAATTAAAAAAATGCTGTTTTTATTCGGATGTACTGTGACATACTGAAGCAGAGCATGATCCCCTCCCTTCAGAGACTGGCCCGCAGGGCAGTATTCCATCATGATAACGATCCCAAACACACCTCCAAGATGACCACTACCTTGCTAAAGAAGCAGAGGGTAAAGGTGATGGACTGGCCAAGCATGTTTCCAGACCTAAACCCTATTGATCATCTGTGGGACATCCTCAAATGGAAGGTGGAGGAGCGCAAGGTCTCTAACATCCACCAGCTCTGTGATGTCATCATGGAGGAGTAGAAGAGGACTCCAGTGGCAACCTGTGAAGCTCTGGGGAACTCCATGTCCAAGAGGGTTAAGGCAGTGCTGGAAAATAATGGTGGCCACACAAAATATTGACACTTTGGACCCAATTTGGACATTTTCACTTAGGGGTGTACTCACTTTTGTTGCCAGCGGTTTAGACATTAATGGCTGTGTGTTGAGTTATTTTGAGGGGACAGTAAATTTACACTGTTATACAAGCTGTACACTCACTACTTTACATTGTAGCAAAGTGTCATTTCTTCAGTGTTGTCACATGAAAAGATAGAAGAAAATATTTACAAAAATGTGAGGGGTGTACTCACTTTTGTGAGACACTCTAAATATTTATATACAGTGTCTTGAAAAAGTATTCATACCCCTTGACATTTTCCACATTTTGTCATGTTACAACCAAAAACGTAAATGTATTTTATTGGGGTTTTCTTTTTATGTGATAGACCAACACAAAGTGGCACATCATTGTGAAGTGGAAGGAGAATGGTTTTGATTTTTTACTAATATGCACCACATACTAGCACATTATGATAGATATACCTTTTAAATGGAGCCCTCCAGTGCCGAGCTGTCACTCCTCCTGGCACTTCCATCCTCACCCAATCTTCACTCTGGGTTTGCACTCTTTGTCTTTTTGAATGGGCAGGCCGCCATGACGTCACTCCCATGCATGCGCTCTGCAATCCTCATGGTGGCACAACACTCTCTGGAGTGTGCCCTGAGTGAAAAGCATCATTAGCTGAAGCCAACGTGATTATCTCCTAAACAATGCATGGTACAGGTAAGGCCATATTTAGACCTTGGGGGGTCCCAGGGCACTTCAGGTTCAGGGGGCCCCTCATACGCAAAGTTAGTTCACGTTCTCAATGACAGTCACACATTTTTAACCACATCCCATCCGGCCTCTAGCAGAATGATGGCCGGGTGGGGGATCAGTTATCCTGACTGGGCGTCATATGACATCCAGCAGGATAAGCAGCTTGTGCGAGCCCCCAGGGGTGTGCAGAGCGGCGATCAGTGGTGCGGTGTGTCGCTCTGACACACTGCATCTCTCATCTCGGTAAAGAGCCTCTGACGTCGGTTCTTTACAACGTGACTAGCTGTGACCAATCACAGCGCTAACAGGAAGTGCCGGTAATTGGCTTTCCTCCAGTCGGCTGACAAGGCACGAGCAGAGGAGAGCAGACCAGTGGCTCTCCTGACAGGGGGGGGTCAGCGCATTGATTATCAGCGCAGCCCCCCATCAGAGGTGCCCACAACAGATGCCAATCAGTGCCCATCCGATAACTATCAGTGCAAATAAAAAACACCAATCAGTGCCCATCACAAATGCCAAGCAGTGCCCATCACAAATGCCAATCAGTGCCTGCCAGTAATGGCTGTCAGTGCCCATCACAGATGACAATCAGTGCCCATCAATAATGCCTGTCAGTCCCTCCTCATCAGTGCGATCTATCAGTGCTCATCAGTACCCATCAGTGCCACCTATCAGTGCCCATCATTGCTGCCTATAAATGCCCGTCATTGCCGCCTATTAGTGCCCATCAGTGTCACCTATCAATGCCCATCATTGCAGCCTATTAGTGCCCATCAGTGCCACCTATCAATGCCCATCATTGCCACCTATTAGTGCCCATTAGTGCCACCTATTAGTGCCATCATTGCCGCCTATAAGTGCCCATAAGTGCTGCCTATCAGTGCCCATCAGTGCTACCTTTTAGTGCCCATCAGTGTCACCTTATCAATGCCAATCAGTACAGCCTCATCAGTGAAGGAGGAAACACACTTATTTACAACATTTTATAACAGAAACAAAGAAAAACTGTTTTTTTCACAAATGTTGGTCTTTTTTTCATTTGTTTAGCAAAAAATAAAAAACCCAAAGATAATCAAATACCACCAAAAGAAAGCTCTATTTGTGGGGAAAAAAATGATAAAAATGTTATATGAGTACAGTGTTGTATGACCGCGCAATTGTCATTCAAAATGTGACAGCGCCAAAAGCTTAAAATTGGTCTGGGCAGGAAGGGGGTGAAAGTACCCAGTATTGAAGTGGTTAAAATGCATGGCACAACATCATTCTAAGTTCATGCATGCGCACACATGCAGTCATAGCGCTCTGTGTGTGGTTCGCTTGAGCTGTAAAAGTATATTTTTTTTAATTGATACGATATACTAGTACAGAGCATACACTTTTACGGTAAAATATTACTTATAAAGAAACATTTAATAAAAGAAAGTATTTTTTTTAATTATTAATATTATAAATTGTTTTTATTATTTTATATAATTTTTTATTTTGTTTTCTATCATTTTGTATGGGGGTAGGGTCCCAGGGCAGTTGTCCCTTTTTGCCCCCTTATAAATTAGCACTGTTTCCTATAGTGTCTTTGGTTATGGTAGTATTTTTTTCCCCAACATTGCAAATACCTTTTTTTTACTTACTTTTTTACTTACTTACGAATGGAACAAAATTAACAATGATAAATAATAAAATGTTTTTATTATTATTTATTATTATTAATTGTTACATTCCATTCGTTTAACCACTTGCTTACTGGGCACTTAAACCCCCCTCCTGCCCAGACCAATTTTGAGCTTTCAGCGTTGTCGCATTTTGAATTACAATTGCGCGGTCATACAACACTGTACCCAAATGAAATTTTTATCATTTTTTTCCCACAAATAGAGCTTTCTTTTGGTGGTATTTAATCACAGCTGAGGTTTTTATTTTTTGCTAAACAAACAAAAAAAGATGGAAATTTTTGAAAAAAAAAAAAATCTTGTTTAATAGTTTGTTATAAAATTTTGCAAACAGGTAATTTTTCTCCTTCATTGATATGCGCTGATGAGGCGGCACTGGTGGGCACTGATAGGCTGCACTGATGGGCACGGATAGGCACAGATAAGGCGGCACTGATAGGCACAGTTAACGCGGCACTGATAGGCACAATTAAGGCCGTCCTGATGGGGACAGATAAGGCGGTACTGATGGGCACAGCTAAGGCGGCACTGATGGCCACTGATGGGTGCTGATGGGTGGCACAGATAGGTGGCACGGATGGGCACTGATAGGTACCACTGATGGGGGGCACTGATGGGCGGCACTGATGGGAGGCACTGATGGGTGGCACTGATGGGCAGTGATGGGCGGCACTGATGGGCACTTATGGGCACTGGTAGGTGACACTGATGGGCACTGATAGGTTGCACTGATGTGGGTGCTGATGGGTGGCACTGATGTGGGTGCTGATGGGTGGCACTGATGGGTGGCACTAATGGGTGGCACTGTGGGCACTGATTGGTGGCACTGTGGGCACTGATGGGTGGCAGTGTGGGCACTGATGGGTGGCACTGAGGGCACTGATGGGTGACGCTGGTGGGCACAGGTAGGCGGCACTGCTGCCTATTGCTGTGTGTCAGAAGATCGCCGTGATTGGTACTGATGTCCCGATCATGGCCGCCGGTGATCTGGTTTTTTTCTTCCTCCTCACGCTGTCAGAGTGAGGAGGAAAAATAGCCGATTACTGGCTCTGTTTACATCACATGATCAGCTGTCATTGGCTGACAGCTGATCATGTGGTAAGGGGTCGGGACCGACCCCTTACTCTGATCTGTGATCAGGCGAGTCTCATAGACTCACTGATCACCGAGCGCACCGCGCGCGCCCTGCAGGGGGCGCGCAGGCCGCTCGTGCACCGGACGATGTCAATAGACGTCGTCCCGGCAATTTACTGTAGATCCGCGCTGTTGCCGTCATTTGGCAATGGCCCGGATCTGAAGCGGTTAAATGCGGCATTCGTTATTTCAGATAATGCGTAACTTCGGTTAAAGTCGTATTCGTTACTAACAGCCAAATTTGAAAAGAAATTCCATTACCTATAATTTAATAATTAGACCAATTTCCTCAGAAAAGTCAACAAATGTCACTATAAATAGAATGTTATTTTGTTTTTCTGTTTGATCTACAGATTATTACAGATCCTTCAGTGTAGGCGATACCTTTTCCTCCACTGTGTCCCATCCAACTACTAGACACAATTAGGACACGGACAGTCAGATCGTGCCTAAATCTGGCTTATTTTTCTTGGATCTGTTTTGGCACACAAAAGCTCAAACTCTTGAGTAAGTAAGCCTATAATCTTAGTGATTTATACTCTTTACTGCTCTCATTTAGTGTTCTTTTTAACCACTTCAGCCCCGGACCATTTGGCTGGCCAAAGACCAGAGCACTTTTTGCGATTCGGTACTGCGTCACTTTAACTGACAATTGCGCGGTCGTGCGATGTTGCACCCAAACAAAATCAACGTCCTTTTTTCCCCACAAATAGAGCTTTATTTTGATGATATTTGCTCACCTCTGCGGTTTTTATTTTTTGCGCTATAAACAAAAAAAGAACGACAATTTTAAAAGAAGCGCGTTATTTTTTTACTTTTTGCTATAATAAAAGCCCCCCAAAAATATATAAAAAACATTTTTTTTCCTCAGTTTAGGCCGATACGTATTCTTCTACATATTTTTGGTAAAAAAAAATTTGCAATAAGCATATATTGTTATAGCGTCTACAGAATAGGGGATAGTTTTATGGCATTTTTATTAATAATTTTTTTTTTTTACTAGTAATGGTGGAGATCAGTCATTTTTATCGTGACTGCGACATTATGGCGGACACGTCGAACAATTTTGACACTATTTTGGGACCATTGGCATTAATACAGCGATCAGTGCGATTAAAAATGCATTGATTACTGTAAAAATGTCACTGGCAGTGAAGGGGTTAACACTAGGGGGCAGTGAAGGGGTTAATGTGTGTCCTAGTTTGTGTTCTAACTGAAGGGGGATGGGGACTGTGCGGGGAAACTAACAGATCCTCTGTTCATACTCTGTCCTCTGTTCATACTCTGTATGAACAGAGGATCTGTCTTTTCTCCCCTCAGTGAACCGGAAACAATGTGTTTACACACACAGATCCCGGTTCTCAGTGTGCCCCGAGCGATTGCGGGAGCCCGGTGGTGATCGAGACCGCCGGGCGCTTGCATCGGCTCGGGGGGGGCGAGCGCGCAGCGTGCAAGCGCCCCCTAGTGGCCACAGGGCGAAGCGATGTTACATAACATCGTTTCGCCCAGCCGTGCCATTCTGCTGCAGTGCAACTGGGGCGGCTGGTCGGTATGTGTTTAAGCCATATAACTAGTCTGTTGTTTTCCATCTAGATTCATTTTCAGACAGTCCTGGCGATTTCAATTTTTCCCTGCTCACTGCAGCATATCCTTTGGGCAAACATTCCCCCTTCTTGGGTGTGTGGCAGTCTGATCTACGGGTGCTTGGGACGGTTGGATATCCTCCCCTGATTCCCCCCTTTTTTTTTTCTAACTGAACTATCGCTTTTGTGTTGATGAAGCGCTCCTAGGAGCGGTCAGTATCACTGAATGTAAGCCTGTTGTAGGTCATGTTGTCTCACATGACTATGTTTCAATCATTATGTACATGTTTGTGATGATATTTATTTTATCACTATAGATCCAACTTACAACTTTGAAAATAATAAGCTTGGTTTAGTCTCTGAAGAAGATAAAAATCATGTGTGTTTTTCGAAACGCGTTGGAGGGTCTGACGTCCTGACAGCTTCTGGGCTTTGGTTCATAGTTTGTCTTTTAATTCTCTGTCTTTTAATTCAGGTTTGTGATGATATTTATTTTATCACTATAGATCCAACTTACAACTTTGAAAATAATAAGCTTGGTTTTGTCCCTGAAGAAGATAAAAACCATGTGTGTTTTTCGAAACGAGTTGGGGGTCTGACGTCCTGACAGCTTCTGGGCTTTAGTTCATAGTTGGTCTTTTAATTCTCTGTCTTTCCTGTATATGTCTTGGTTTTATCCAATGCTTTGTATTGTATTTTTCACCATGAGTTGTCTATTCATATAATAATAAAAATCCAATTATTTTTCTATATTCTCTCTGTCTGTGATCCATTCAAAGTCCCACTTTTCTGAGGAAATTGGTCTTTTACTACATGTATATGGGGATGGGATCAACAGACAGTGTTTTATCGGCTAACAAAGGCAAATTCCTTTCTTTACATATAATTTAATAGTTAGTAATAGTTATTATTTGTTAGTTATTATTTTGGACCTTCAAAATTTTTTTAGGTTTTATAATTTTCGCTCTTATTTTCAAATTTTCGTTCTTTTTGAATCTTTGGATTTTCAAATTTTCGGAATTTCGAATTTCAGATTTTCGTTCTTTCAATTTTTCGAAATTTCGTAAAAATTCATCAACCACTTGCCGACCAGCCGCCGTCATTATACAGCGGCAGGTCGGCACGATCCCGCGAACCGTCGTAGCTATACAGAATGGTAAAGATACCGCACTAACAAAAACAATAGCAAAAAGCAGCAGCATACAGTGCGATCACACCAAAAATTAAAGAGATAAAGAAAGCTGCGCTAGAAATTAAAGTCCATAATAAATGACATTAAGGATAACAAATGTCCATTAGGAGCATAAAACACCACCACAGTGTGCCTATAAATTAATGTGCCCATCCACCATAGCTGTTAATTCAGCTTACCAGACGGCAAGCTTAAGAAGGCAAGTGGCTTTAGCCCAGCCAAGGCCTTTAAGCTTGCTAACAATGCCGGTGTTCGGATGGCGGGGGGTAAATCTCCAAGGCTCACTTGCGGTATCCACGTATCCACGTATCCACATATTCAAATGGGAAACCCAGGTAGCTCAGCGATGGCAGCTGCCCATGCCAGTGCCAGCTCAGCAGGTACTTGCATGGCCTCCTCTGGTCCTGGAGGTGTGATGCTCCTGTCCTGGGGTCAATTAAACTTGCAGCCCGAGCCAGTCACGTGGGTCTCGACTCCCTTGCACGCCCTGCTGCCTCTGCCTGCCTCCAAGTTCTGGGAGTTGTAGCTTCCTGGCTGCGTTGCACTGCTCTCAGTTCTCCACCTACCGTGTATGAGCATGTGTGGACTACAACCAGGGGTGTATCATGAAATCAGTGGGCCCGTGTGCGAGATCCAAAGAGGGCCCCCCTATGAAAGGAGAAGCTGCGCCATGGCAAAAAAAAAAAAAAAATACATTTTTTGCCATCGGTCCCTTTAAGTGGGATAGCAGGCGCGCGTGCGCCCACTCCGCAGCGGGGGTGCAGATGCTCGTGGCGGGCGGTCGCTATGACCGCCGGCCACGAGCGATCACGGGCACGAGAGGCAGAACAGGGACGTGTGTGTGTGTAAACACACTCATTCCAGTTCTGTGAGGAGAGGAGAGATTGTGAGTTCCTACGTGCTGAGAACCACAATATCTCATCTCCTATAGTCAGTCCCACCCCCCTACAGTTAGAACACACAGTCAGGGAACACAGTTAACCCCTTGATCGCCCCCTAGTGTTAACCCCTTCCCTGCTAGTGACATTTATACAGTAATCAGTGCATTTTGATAGCTCTGATCGCTGTATAATTGTCAATCAACACAAAAACGTGTCAAACGTGTCCGATGTGTCCACCATAATGTCGCAGTCTCAATAAAAATCGCAGATTGCCTTCATTACTAATAAAAAAAAATAATACCAATAAAAATACTATAAATCTATCCCCTATTTTGTAGACGCTATAGCTTTTGCGCAAATCAAGCAATATACGCTTTTTGCCATTTTTATTAACAAAAATATGTAGAAAAATACATATCGGCCTAAATGGACGGATAATATCAGCCTAAAAGGAAAAAATTTGCTTTTTTAAAAAAAAATTGGGGCTATTTATTACAGCAAAAAGTACAAAATATTGTGTTTCCTGACAGACTCCATGGCAGCCTACGTGTGGGTTAACCCCACCTCCTCTCCAATGCTATAGGACCCCATTCCCATAAATGAGTACTCACCACTAGCTACTGCGTTCCTTTTTTGTCCTCCTCTATGGACCTACAAATGCTGTTCGCATCAGGATTGAATGGATCCAGGATTGGCATACTTATGCGGTGCAGCTCAAAGAGCCCAGCCATGGACGGGCGAGTAGCTTAAAGAGGCTTGAATGTTTCCCCTTGGTGGATGGGTGGTCGCCTCTGTATGCCCGGCGGACAGTTTTCATCAACGGCTGGCAAGGTCTGTGGCTGTATTTCATACTCCATGGCAGTGTTTTTATGTGTAGTCTGTGTTTCCCTGGTGGTCCAGTGTGTCCTGTCCCCCTCATGGCGGCTGGTTCGCATGCGTTCCAGCCCGCCACGGCACTTCCGGGTTGCGGCAGTCTCCGCAGCTGGCACCTGCGCTGTAGCCACCTTGAGAGCGAGGCTTGGCTCGCGCATGCGCAGTACGGCGGTTCGTTCGTCGTCCGCGCAGGCGCCGTACGGTGGTCTCCCATTGTGCGTGCGCAGTAGGAGATAATGACGTCACGAGCGGGGTATTTGAATTCCGCCCTCCTGTCCTGCTGTGTTGGGATCTCCCTTGGTAGGGAAAGGAGGAGCGGATCCCTGCTGGTCTCCAGGTGAGTGGCTGAAACCTCTGCTTGTCTTAAAAAAAAAAAAAAGGGGTATATATTTATATATGAATAGACTAATGATTGATTTTTTTTTGTGGAAATAATATTCTTAAAAAAAGAAAAAAATATATATATAAATAATACATTTTTTGTAGAAAATAATGGAAAGTATTCTTTCATAAATATCATTATATATATATATATATATATATATATATATATATATATATATATATATGCGGCAGGAAGTTGTTTCTTTTTGCCTTAAATATGTGTTGATACATGCTTTTTGTGCATTTTTAAAAGCAGAGTTTTTTTCCTAAAAACCTTCTCATGTTTGGTGCCTAGGTTTTCTTAGACCATTATCCCTGCAGACTATTTAAAGTGACATTCGCGTCCTAGGTTATGGACAATTCACCGCCTTTAAGTGGCCAGCCCTCACGCACAAGGCATGTGCTCGTGAGGGGAGGGGATGAGATTTATGCACAAATGTTGTCGTGCTGATACCATGTTCTGCTTTTCTTCTCTCCCCTTCCCCTATTCTTTTTTCTCCAGCCCTTCTAGGTCGGACCCACTAAATGCGGTCCAGAATGCCAATGACCTTGCCAAGCCACAATATAAATCATCTTCATCCAGACGAGACTCCCAGTCTGGATCTCACCAGGGGAGACGCTCTCGTTCCTCCTCAAGACACCGCTCCCACCGCCATGACAGCCGCTCAGACCACAGAGCCTGCTGGGGATGTAGGACACGAGTCCCGGAGGGCAAGTCCTTATGTGACCGTTGTTTTGCCCGTGCGGTTGGGGAAAAAGAGACGGAAAACAAGCGTTTAGAGTCTCTTGTGAAACGAGTGGTGCAGCAATCCCTAATGGAGAGGGAGGCACCTCGCAATTGAGTCAGTCTACCACCGTGTCTGGCCTGCCGGCTGAAGAGGCCCGTGATGATCTGGGTACTTCTCAGCCCTATTTTGCCTCTCCTGACTCCGCAGAGGACGAGTCTATTAATGAGGAGGTCATTGGAGGGTTCGACTTCACGATGGTTTCCCCTTTAATCAAAGCGATCAAGGAAGCCTTGAAGTGGGAAGACCCTTCCACTCCCCCAGCCAAGCAGAAAAAATTCTTCAAGCACCTGGGGAAAGAACGTGCAAACTTTCCGTTCCTTCCGGAGCTAAAGGAAATCATTGAGGAAGAATGGAGTTGTCAGGAGACTAGTAGACCAGACTGTGTGGACTGCACAGAGGAGACCAGAAACACATGTAAGTGAAATGATGGTGTTTATTAACAAGTGATAAGTGAAAGGAATATAAACAGTGCAAAAACCCACACAACAACCCACTACAAACAACAATATATACAAGTAAAAGGAGATACCGTAATCGTAAACAAAGCCAAGCCAAGGTCATACACAGGGGAGTCAGCAGATGGGTAAGGACGGGAAACAGAACAAGACAGGGAGAGGATGGATGGATGGGGTACAGGCAGGGATCCAAGGTAACCAGGAACAGAAGGGACGGGACAAGGAAGGCCTCAGGATAGGGATAGGATCAGATCAGGTCAGGACAAGACAGATGCAGGTTCAATGTCAAAATAACAGGCAGCAAGGTCAGAATGCAGGGAGAGAGACGATACCAAGGCGAGCATGTGAGGGCTTGCTGGGTATTTATAGGGCTGACTAATTGGCTTCAAGTCACACCTGAGTGCAGGGAGTGTTGTCTGCTCCATACTGCCAGGATCCATCCGCTGGTGGACATCAGTACTGCGGCCAAAAGATGAAATGACACCAGCAGGGAAATATTCTCCTGACAGTTCAACACTGCCAGGAGACACCTGCTGGTGGACCCCAGTACTGCATGCCAAATGATATATCTTACCAGCGGATGGACCCTTTCCTGACAGGAGTAAAACAGAGAAAAAGTATTCCATGTCTAATAAAACCTCCAGATTGTACCCCTTCAAGTCGGAAGAAGTAAAGAGTTTGGAGAATACTCCCCTTGTGGACGCAGCTCTTATGCGTCTGGCCAAACATGTGACTCTTCCTCTAGAAGACGCAGTATCTTTCAAAGATGGGCTCGAGAGGAAGATAGATCTAGATCTAAAAAGAATCTATGGGCTCGCTGGTATGGCCTGTAAACCAGCCCTGGCACTAGCGGCCATGTCCAAGGCCATGGAGGCCTGGACGGAGAGCGTGGAGTCCTTCCTTAAGGGCGTATCAGAAGAGCTGGCCGGAAGTTCAGCAGCCGCAGAGCTGAAGCTTGCAGCGGTCTTCCTGGGGGAGGCGTCCATTGACTTGATCCGCCTTCTGGCTCGTATTATGCTGTCCTCAGTTATGGCCAAGAGAGCCCTCTGGTTGCGTCCCTGGCTTGCTGACCCTGGTTCTAAGCAAGCATGGTGTAAAATTCCGTTTGAGGGGTCCTCACTGTTTGGCAATAAGCTTGACGATGCCATTACGCGAGCCACAGGTGGTAAATCGGGTTTTCTCCCCCAGGACAGGCGCATGCTGGGTCGAAAGAAGCCCCAGTTCAGAAGACGAAGCCCGGAGCGCTCCAGGGAAGCACGCTCCTACAAGCCTGGCCGGGACTTTAGGAAGAATTGGAGCAGAGGGCAGACATCCTTCCGCAAACCTGTTAAAAATCAAACGTCCAGTGCTCGTGATCAGGCTAAATCTTTTTGAGATTACGCCCGCCCAGGTGGGCCGGGTGGGGACTCGTCTGCTCCTCTTCCGGCACGTCTGGGTGGCCTCGATCTCAGACGTCTGGGTCATAAGGACGGTCTCGTCAGGCCACAGATGGGCCTCTTCCAGTACTCCTCACCCAAGGTTCGTCTCCACTCTTCTCCCTCGGGCAGAGGATCAGAAACAAATTTTGCTGTCCTATGTGGACCTCCTGAAAACTCAAGGAGCAGTGGTACATGTCCCACAGGACGAATGGTTCCAGGGGATATACTCCCCTCTCTTCCTAGTGCAGAAAAAGGGGGGCTCTTGGCGCCCAGTCATAGACCTCACATATCTCAACAAATTCATAGAGAACGGAAGGTTCAAAATGGAAACCTTGATGCCCATTCAGAAAACTATACAGCCAGGCGACTGGATGTTATCGATCGACCTGAAGGATGCGTACTTCCACGTCCCAGTGGAGAAAGATTTACACAAATACCTCCGTTTCCAAATAGGGTCGGATCATCTACAATTTATCTGCCTCCCCTTCGGCCTGACGACATCCCCCCGAGTTTTTTCGAAGGTCCTTCTGGCTACGGTGGCACTCATAAGATCAAGAGGGGTACGTCTTTACCACTACCTCGACGACCTGCTGGTGCTATCTCAGAACAGGGAGCAGTTGCTGGTCCATCGGGAACAAGTGATTTCCACGCTGTCCAACTTCGGGTGGCTCCTAAACTTAGAAAAGAGTCAACTGACCCCAACTCAGCGTCTAATATATCTGGGAGCTCAGTTCGATACAGTAGCAAACACTATCTCCCTTCCGTTACAGAAAATTCCTACGGTTCGAGACAGAGTCTATCGGGCCCTACATGTCTGGCAAATGAAAGCCTCTCAGTGCCTGAAAGTCGTCGGCACGATGGTTTCCACGACTCCCATGGTAAAATGGGCCTTATGGAGACTGCGACCCTTCCAGGCAGGTCTCCTTCGACAATGGAAGTCTGGAGACAAGAATCAGGTCATCCGCATAACTTCTACAATGAGGAACAGCCTCTTCTGGTGGCTTCAGCGCAAGAACCTTCTGACCTGCCATTCTATCGCTCCCATCTCTTGGGTGACGGTCACGACCGATGCCAGCGGTACCGGTTGGGGAGCCCTCTGCGGGTCGAATCTGGCTCAGGGCAAGTGGGGTGCATGTCCTCCCAACCCAGGGTCGAACATCCTGGAACTTCGAGCGGCCTGGTGTGCCCTTCAGTCCTTCTCTCATCTCCTCATAGGGGAGTCAGTACTGTTAAGGATGGACAACACCACAGCGGTGTCGTATGTGAAGAGGCAAGGGGGCACTCGGAGTCCCACTCTCCTGCGGGAAGTCGAGCCCATCCTATCATGGGCGCAGAAAAACCTTTCCAACATTTCGGCAGTCTTTGTCCCAGGGGTCCAAAACACTCAAGCGGACTTCCTATCACGGACCGAGTTGGACAACAACGAATGGTCTCTTCACATAGAGACGTTCAGATGGATCTTGTCGCTCAAGACCGATCCAGAGGTGGATCTGTTTGCTTCCCCCTGCAATTGCAAGCTGAAGAAATTCTACACCAGGGGTCTCTGCAGTCAAGCCATCGGGACAGATGCCCTGACGGATCAATGGAGGTTCAAGCGTGCGTACGCCTTTCCGCCACTGCCAGTCATGCTGAGATTCCTGCAGAGGCTCCGAGCAGAGCCAGTGGAGGTGGTGACAATAGCTCCCTACTGGCCGAACAGGCCTTGGTTCCCTCTCCAGCTCAGTTGTCCTGACAGTGCCTCTCCCTCTCAGACCGGACCTTCTTTCTCAAGGGTCAGTCCTGCACCCTTGTCCTGCAGTGCTGAGACTGATGGTCTGGTTCTTGAGAGGGAGAGGCTGGAATCCCTAGGTTGTGCCTCAGAAGTAATATCCACTCTCATGAGCTCGAGAAGATCTAGTACAAATAAAGTCTATGGAAGAATCTGGTCCAAATTGGTGGAGTTCTGCTCTCCCCAGGGTAGGTCTTTTAGACATCCAAAAGTCCAGGACGTTCTCAGTTTCCTCCAAACGGGCCTAGATTTACATCTATCTGTCAGCTCTCTGAGGGTCCAAGTTTCGGCACTTTCGGCCTTCTCCGGCACTTCGTGGGCAGTTCATCCTTTGGTTAGACAATTTTTTCGAGGTGCATCGAGACTCAAGCCCCAAAGAAAGCCTAGGTTCCCCAAATGGGACCTTCCATTAGTCCTCGACTCGATCTCTGGACTCAGTACTACGGGGCTCTCCCCGCTCTCTATCAAGGTCTTTTCAGCAAAGGTGGCCTTCTTAGTAGCCATTACCTCAGCCAAAAGGGTCTCTGAGATTGCATCACTTGGTCATGAAGAACCCTTCCTAACGTTTTTCCCGGACCGGGTAGTCCTCATCCCTATGCTGGGTTCCAACTCGAAAGTGTCTTCGGTATTCCACGTCAATCAAGAGATCATTTTACCTACATTTAGGACCCCAGGGTCCACTGAAAATCACCCTCTAGATGTAGGCGAAGCTATTAAAGAATATCTCAAAGTTACTTCTCCCTTTAGACGTTCTAGTCATCTCTTCGTGCTTCATTCAGGCAGCAATATAGGGAAGAAAGCCTCAACCAGGACTATCGCGTCCTGGATCGTACAGACCATACAACAAGCATACAGGGCTAAGGGCTTGGCTCCTCCAAAGGCGGTGACAGCCCATTCCACCAGGGGAATGGCAGCCTCATGGGCAGCAGCTCGACACGTGGCTCCAGATACCATCTGCAAGGCAGCTTCATGGGCTTCTATTAATACCTTCATGTTGTATTATTGTATAGAGCCTGCCTCACTATCCTCTGTAAACTTTGGGTTACAAATCCTATCGACCAATAGGACAAATTAAAATTTATGTTTGTTCAGCATACCCACCCGTGTGGTTGGCTAGTTATTTCCCACACGTAGGCTGCCATGGAGTCTGTCAGGAAAAAGGAAAATTTGTTATCAAATACTTACCGTAATTTTCCTTTCCTGATGGACTCCATGGCAGACGGAGTTCCCACCCATTGGTCAACGAGTAGGCTAGTTACGGAACGCAGTAGCTAGTGGTGAGTAGGGATGAGCTTCGTGTTCGTGTCGAACCCATGTTCGACTCGAACATCGGCTGTTCGATCGTTCGCCGAATTGCGAATGATATGGGCCGTTCGCGCGAAATTCGTGTGGCACGTCACGGCCCATAATTCACTGCGGCATCGCAGTGCATTGCTTGCTGATGATTGGCCAAGCATGCACTATGACCCGCATGCTTGGCCAATCACAGCGCCGCCTTAACAGAGAGCCATAATTGGCCAAAGCCAAGGAGGCTTTGGCCAATTATGGCTCAGGGGATTTAGTACACGCCCCACACTATATAAGGCCGCCTGCACGGCGGCCCTGTGCAGTGTGTTCCGGTGTGCTTAGAGAGAGAGAGACAGTGTCATTTCATTTGAGTTAGCTAGATTAGGCAGGACAGTCAGTCAGTTAGCTGCACTTAAAGTGTATTGTGTATATATATGCATCCCAGGTGTTGCATATATATATATATACACTGTATTCAGTTTAGCTAGATCCGTTCCTGTTATCTTCTAGACTATTTACATTTAGTGCAGTGCGTCCTGCTCACAGTGTTCAGCTAGATCCGTTCCTGTTATATTCCTACTGACAGGCAGGCTTGTCTTGTTACAGTATTTTGAAGAAAATTACTGGTGTTCTTTTGATCCTATTAGTACCACAGTCAGGCAGCTAGACTATTTACATTTAGTGCAGTGCGTCCTGCTCACAGTGTTCAGCTAGATCCGTTCCTGTTATCTTCTTACTGACAGGCAGGCTTGTCTTGTTACAGTATTTTAAAGAAAATTACTGGTGTTCTTTTCATCCTATTAGTACCACAGTCAGGCAGCTAGACTATTTACAGTTAGTGCAGTGCGTCCTGCTCACAGTGTTCAGCTAAACCTACAAGTTAGTGGGGTGCGTCCTGCTCACAGTGTTCAGCTAGATCCGTTTCTGTTATCTTCTTACTGACAGGCAGGCTTGTCTTGTTACAGTAAATACAGCTACCTGAAGAAAATTGCTGGTGTTCTTTTGATCCTATTAGTACCACAGTCAGGCAGCTAGACTATTTACAGTTAGTGCAGTGCGTCCTGCTCACAGTGTTCTGCTAAACCTACAAGTTAGTGGGGTGCGTCCTGCTCACAGTGTTCAGCTAAACCTACAAGTTAGTGGGGTGCGTCCACCTCACAGTGTTCAGCTAAACCTACAAGCTAGTGGGGTGCGTCCTGCTCACAGTGTTCAGCTAGATCCGTTTCTGTTATCTTCTTACTGACAGGCAGGCTTGTCTTGTTACAGTAAATACAGCTACCTGAAGAAAATTGCTGGTGTTCTTTTGATCCTATTAGTACCACAGTCAGGCAGCTAGACTATTTACAGTTAGTGCAGTGCGTCCTGCTCACAGTGTTCTGCTAAACCTACAAGTTAGTGGGGTGCGTCCTGCTCACAGTGTTCAGCTAAACCTACAAGTTAGTGGGGTGCGTCCACCTCACAGTGTTCAGCTAAACCTACAAGCTAGTGGGGTGCGTCCTGCTCACAGTGTTCAGCTAGATCCGTTTCTGTTATCTTCTTACTGACAGGCAGGCTTGTTACAGTAAATACAGCTACCTGAAGAAAATTGCTGGTGTTCTTTTGATCCTATTAGTACCACAGTCAGGCAGCTATACTATTTACAGTTAGTGCAGTGCGTCCTGCTCACAGTGTTCTGCTAAACCTACAAGTTAGTGGGGTGCGTCCTGCTCACAGTGTTCAGCTAAACCTACAAGTTAGTGGGGTGCGTCCACCTCACAGTGTTCAGCTAAACCTACAAGCTAGTGGGGTGCATCCTGCTCACAGTGTTCAGCTAGATCCGTTCCTGTTATCTTCTTACTGACAGGCAGGCTTGTCTTGTTACAGTAAATACAGCTACGTGAAGAAAATTGCTGGTGTTCTTTTGATCCTATTAGTACCACAGTCAGGCAGCTAGACTATTTACAGTTAGTGCAGTGCGTCCTGCTCACAGTGTTCTGCTAAACCTACAAGTTAGTGGGGTGCGTCCTGCTCACAGTGTTCAGCTAAACCTACAAGTTAGTGGGGTGCGTCCACCTCACAGTGTTCAGCTAAACCTACAAGCTAGTGGGGTGCGTCCTGCTCACAGTGTTCAGCTAGATCCGTTTCTGTTATCTTCTTACTGACAGGCAGGCTTGTTACAGTAAATACAGCTACCTGAAGAAAATTGCTGGTGTTCTTTTGATCCTATTAGTACCACAGTCAGGCAGCTATACTATTTACAGTTAGTGCAGTGCGTCCTGCTCACAGTGTTCTGCTAAACCTACAAGTTAGTGGGGTGCGTCCTGCTCACAGTGTTCAGCTAAACCTACAAGTTAGTGGGGTGCGTCCACCTCACAGTGTTCAGCTAAACCTACAAGCTAGTGGGGTGCATCCTGCTCACAGTGTTCAGCTAGATCCGTTCCTGTTATCTTCTTACTGACAGGCAGGCTTGTCTTGTTACAGTAAATACAGCTACGTGAAGAAAATTGCTGGTGTTCTTTTGATCCTATTAGTACCACAGTCAGGCAGCTAGACTATTTACAGTTAGTGCAGTGCGTCCTGCTCACAGTGTTCTGCTAAACCTACAAGTTAGTGGGGTGCGTCCTGCTCACAGTGTTCAGCTAAACCTACAAGTTAGTGGGGTGCGTCCACCTCATAGTGTTCCGCTAAACCTACAAGCTAGTGGGGTGCGTCCTGCTCACAGTGTTCAGCTAGATCCGTTCCTGTTATCTTCTTACTGACAGGCAGGCTTGTCTTGTTACAGTATTTTAAAGAAAATTGCTGGTGTTCTTTTGATCCTATTAGTACCACAGTCAGGCAGCTAGACTATTTACAGTTAGTGCAGTGCGTCCTGCTCACAGTGTTCTGCTAAACCTACAAGTTAGTGGGGTGCGTCCTGCTCACAGTGTTCAACTAAACCTACAAGTTAGTGGGGTGCGTCCACCTCACAGTGTTCAGCTAAACCTACAAGCTAGTGGGGTGCGTCCTGCTCACAGTGTTCAGCTAGATCCATTCCTGTTATCTTCTTACTGACAGGCAGGCTTGTCTTGTTACAGTAAATACAGCTACGTGAAGAAAATTGCTGGTGTTCTTTTGATCCTATTAGTACCACAGTCAGGCAGCTAGACTATTTACAGTTAGTGCAGTGTGTCCTGCTCACAGTGTTCTGCTAAACCTACAAGTTAGTGGGGTGCATCCTGCTCACAGTGTTCAGCTAAACCTACAAGTTAGTGGGGTGCGTCCACCTCAGTGTTCAGCTAAACCTACAAGCTAGTGGGGTGCGTCCTGCTCACAGTGTTCAGCTAGATCCGTTCCTGTTATCTTCTTACTGACAGGCAGGCTTGTCTTGTTACAGTATTTTAAAGAAAATTGCTGGTGTTCTTTTGATCCTATTAGTACCACAGTCAGGCAGCTAGACTATTTACAGTTAGTGCAGTGCGTCCTGCTCACAGTGTTCTGCTAAACCTACAAGTTAGTGGGGTGCGTCCACCTCACAGTGTTCAGCTAAAGCTACCTGTAGAAGGTTGGTGGTGTTCTCATACTACAGGCAGGCAGTTGATTTTGCTAGCTGCAGTATCAGTACATATATATATATATATATATATATATATATATATAGATATATATATCCCAGCTTAGTGCAGCTACAGGCCATTAGTATGTCTGGAAGGCCAAGAAGGAGAGGCAGACAGTCACAAGCCAATAAGAGAGGGCAAGCAGGCTCTGTGTCTAGTGCTGGTCGTGGAGACGGTGCATCCTCATCAGCACGTGGCCATGGGACACGCTTGGCCTTTTTTTCGGCAGCTGGCCATGTTGAGCCGCAACATGCGGAAGACTTGGTCGAGTGGATGACCAAGCCGTCCTCATCCTCCTCATCCTCTCTCACCCATGCCCAGGGTACTTTGTCTGGCAAAGCAGCGGCCTCTTCCCTCGGCTCAATGTCATCAGTGACTCCTTCCCTAGCCCCACCATGTCCTCCTGAGGAGTCCCTCGAACTGTTTGACCACAGTGTTGGGTACATGCTCCAGGAGGATGCCCAGCGTTTGGAAGGCTCTGATGATGATACTGAGCTCGATGAAGGCAGTAACACGAGCACGGACAGAGGGGGTGCCCAAGAAGGACAGCAATCTGGCAGTCATGCTCCCCCTGCTGCAGCATACTGCCAGGTTTGCTCCAGTGATGAGGAGGGAGGGGATGATGAGGTCACTGACTCAACGTGGGTGCCTGATAGGAGAGAGGAGGAGGAGGAGGAGGAGGAGGCGGCACATCACCAACGAGGCAGGATGCCCTCCAGGGGCCAGCCTAAGGGCAGCACATTGACTGCATCACACCCCAAAGCTCCACATGTGCAGGGCGCTGCAGTCTCTGCGCGTTATTCAAAAAGTTCTTTGGTGTGGGCCTTTTTTGAGACGAGTGCATCAGATCGCACCGCTGCTATTTGCAACATATGTCTCAAGCGTATCTCGCGTGGCCAAAACATCTCCCGCTTGGGTACCACATGCTTGACCAGACATATGTTGACCTGCCATGCAGTTCGTTGGCAAGCGTATCTAAAAGACCCACACCAAAGAACAAAGAGGACCTCTGCTTGCTCCTCATCAGCTGAGATTTCCAACCCCACTAGACCTTCAGTCCTCTCTGAGACCTGCACTGAGAGCAATGAAGGTGTAGAATTAGGTGTGTCACAGCCACGTACTTGTGGGCAATCTGATTTTGGTACACCGACGTCAGATTGTACCAGGCAAATTTCCCTGCCCCAGCTGCTGCACCGCCGAAAGAAGTTTGCTCCCAGCCATCCACATGCCCAACGGTTGAATGCTAGCTTGGCAAAATTGCTAGCACTTCAACTGCTGCCTTTTCAGTTGGTAGACTCTGCCCCCTTCCGTGAGTTTGTGGAATGTGCGGTTCCTCAGTGGCAGGTACCCAAACGCCACTTTTTCTCACGGAAGGCGATTCCGGCTCTCTACCAGCATGTGGAAGGCAATGTCCATGCCTCGCTGGACAGGGCGGTCAGCGGTAAGGTGCATATTACCGCTGACTCATGGTCCAGCAGGCATGGACAGGGACGTTACCTAAGTTTCACGGCGCATTGGGTGACTCTGCTGGCAGCTGGGAAGGATGCAGGACAAGGTGCAGTAGTGTTGGAGGTTGTTCCGCCACCACGCCTCCAAAATGCTAATGATTGTGACACACCTCTCTCCTCCACCCCCTCCTCTTCTTCTTCCTCCATGGCCTCTTCCTCGGAACCAGCGGTGCTCCGTAGGCGTTCAAGGGGCTACGCAAGTACGCAGGCCAAAAGATGCCATGCGGTGCTTGAGCTGGTGTGCTTGGGGGACAGGAGCCACACTGGGGCAGAGGTTCTGTCAGCTCTGCAGGGGCAGGTTCAGAGGTGGTTGACGCCACGCCAACTTAAGGCAGGAATGGTGGTTTGCGACAATGGCACCAACCTCCTCTCTGCCCTCCGACAGGGACAAATGACCCATGTGCCCTGTTTGGCTCACGTCCTTAACTTGGTGGTGCAGCGGTTCTTGGGCAGGTACCCGGGCTTACAGGATGTCCTGAGGCAGGCCAGGAAAGTCTGTGTGCATTTCCGCCGGTCATATAATGCCAGTGCTCGGCTGACGGACCTCCAAAAGGAGTTTAACCTGCCCAAGAACCTTCTAATCTGTGACATGCCCACCAGGTGGAACTCAACGTTGGCCATGCTGCAGCGGCTGCACACGCAGCAGAGGGCCATCAATGAGTACCTGTGCGACTATGGCACCAGGACAGGGTCAGGGGAGCTTGGTTTTTTTTCCCCACGCCAGTGGGCCATGATCAGGGATGCATGCACTGTCCTGTCACCATTCGAGGAGGCCACGAGGATGGTGAGCAGTGACAGTGCATGCATCAGTGACACTGTCCCCCTTGTCCACCTGTTGGAGCACACGCTGCGTGGAATAATGGACAGGGCACTTGAGGCAGAACAGAGGCAGGAAGAGGAGGACTTCCTTAGCTCTCAAGGCCCCCTTTATCCCGACAGTGTTCCTGCGTGCCCGCCGATCACACAGGAAGAGGACGAGGAGGAAGAGGAGGAGGAGGAGGAGGAGGAAGATTGTGTCAGTATGGAGGTGGAGCCTGGCACTCAGCATCAGCAGCAGTCTTTAAGGGATCAGTCCCAAGAAACACATGGACTTGTACGTGGCTGGGAGGAGGTGGCTGCGGACCATGTCGTCCTTAGTGACCCAGAGGACTCCGGACTGAATGCCTCAGCAAACCTATGCTGCATGGCCTCCCTGATCCTGCAAAGCCTGCGTAAGGATCCTCGTATTCGTGGTATCAAGGAGAAGGACCAATACTGGCTGGCAACCCTCCTTGATCCACGTTACAAGGGTAAGGTTGCGGACCTTATCTTGCCATCGCAGAGGGAGCAGAGGATGAAACATCTTCGGGAGGCCTTGCAGAAAGGTCTGTGCAATGCGTTCCCAGAGACTGGGAGGTTACAAACTCCTGTTTCTGGACAACGTGTTGCTGAGGCTTCGGTCAGTCAAAGAAGGAGCGGTGGAGAAGGTGGCCGTCTGACCGATGCGTTCAGACAATTTTTTGGTCCGCAGCCCCAAGGTATGATCGGTTCCAGCAACCATCGCCAGCGTCTGTTTTACATGATGCAGGAATACCTAGGGGCAAGATCAGACTTGGACACCTTTCCCACCGAAAATCCTCTGGGTTACTGGGTCTTGAGGATGGATCACTGGCCAGAGCTTGCACAGTATGCAATTGAGCTACTGGCCTGTCCTGCATCCAGCGTTCTTTCGGAACGCACATTCAGTGCTGCTGGAGGCGTGGTAACCGATCACAGGGTGCGTCTGTCCACTGACTCGGTCGATCGACTGACCTTCATAAAAATGAATGAGTCTTGGATCACCACCAGCTACCAAACACCTGATGCTGATGTAACCGAATAATTTTTTTTGAAATCTCAGATCCCTTCAAAGACTGCCTATGCTGATGCTGAGTGACTATCCCTGAGTAATTATCCTCTTCCTCCTCAATCATCACGCTGATAGCTTGTAAGAACATTTTTGGTTCTGGGTGCCACCACCAGTGCCTAAGGCACAATTTTTCAGCCCCTGTTTAACAGGGGCGTGTAATTACGATTTTTGATGTAATACTTTGCAGCAGGGCTCGTTCCTGCATTCCAACTAGAGTGTCTGTGAGGGGTTGCAGTGTTGTGGCACCAGCACCAGTGCCTAAGGCCCAATTTTTCAGCCCTTGTTTAACAGGGGCATGTAATTACAATTTTTGATGCAATACTTTGCAGCAGGGCTCGTTCCTGCATTCCAACTAGAGTGTCTGTGAGGGGTTGCAGTGTTGTGGCACCAGCACCAGTGCCTAAGGCCTAATTTTTCAGCTCCTGTTCAACAGGGGCATGTAATTACAATTCTTGATCTAATATTTCACAGCAGAGCCCTGTGAGGGCTTACAGTGTTGTGGCCACAGCAACACCTAAGGCCCAAATTTCTGCTGAGTATATAGGGCAGGACCCTACTTTCAAACAACTAACTTACAAACGACTCCTACTTGCAAACGGAAGGAGACAACAGGAAGTGAGAATAAATCTACCCCTAGGAAGGGAAATTCTCTCCTGTAAGAGTTAATATGGGAAAAACATTTCTCCTTTCCACTGATGCTTTCCAATCCATTGGGACAAAAAGTGAGGTGAAATCTTCTGAAGAGGAGGAAAGACAGCAAAACAAATGTCACAGGGGTGATAACCCTTCCCTATGTTTTCCAAAAAGCTTAAAAAAAGATTTTTTGGCTGGAGCTAAACACGTTAAAAATGTACCCGTTCAAAATTACAAAGAGATTCTACTTAACAACAAACCTACAGCCTGTATACTGCTGTTCAGAGTATATAGGGCCTGGTGGCCCCACACCTTTCCTTATTTTAATTTGGGTGCGGGGTTCCCCTTAATATCCATACAAGACCCAAAGGGCCTGGTAATGGACTGGGGGGTACCCATGCTGTTTGTCTCACTGATTTTCATCCATATTGCCAGGACCCGACACTACATTAAACCCGCAAGCAGTTTTAAATGAGATTTTTTCCTTTAAAAATGACATTTGGTGCAGGGACTGTTCTAAACACGGGAAACACGCGTCACTTTACAGGCATACTATAGACACCCCTCAGGTACGATATTTAAAGGAATATTTCACTTTTTTTTTTACTTTAAGCATCATTAAAATCACTGCTCCCGAAAAAACGGCCGTTTTTAAAACTTTTTTTTGCATTGATACATGTCCCCTGGGGTAGGACCCGGGTCCCCAAACCCTTTTTAGGACAATACCATGCAAATTAGCCTTTAAAATGAGCACTTTTGATTTCGAACGTTCGAGTCCCATAGACGTCAATGGGGTTCTAACGTTCGTGCGAACTTTCGGTCCGTTCGCAGGTTCTGGTGCGAACCGAACCAGGGGGTGTTCGGCTCATCCCTAGTGGTGAGTACTCATTTATGGGAATGGGGTCCTATAGCATTGGAGAGGAGGCGGGGTTAACCCACACATAGGCTGCCATGGAGTCCATCAGGAAAGGAAAATTACGGTAAGTATTTGATAACAAATTTTCCTTTTTTTTTCAAAATTGTTGATCTTTTTTTGTTTATAATGCAAAAAATTAAAACCGTGGAGGTGATCAAATGCAACCAAAAGAAAGCTCTATTTGTGGGAAAAAAAGGACGTCAATTTTGTATGAGTACAGTGTCGCGCGACCGCGCAATTGTCAGTTAAAGTGAAGCAGTGCAGATTCGCAAAAAATGGCCTGGTCATTGAGCAGCCAAATCTTCCGTTGCTGAAGTGGTTAAACAGGTTTTCGTTAATTAGAATATTTCCGAATTAACAAACTTGGATCGAATTTCGGCGAAAAACGAATTCGGAACGAAACGAATTGCACATGTCTATTAGTTTCCTCCACTTCCCCACTACCTCGCCGCGGCTAGGTACGTCATGCCCGGCTGCGCAATATTTTTAACATATATGCTGCACTTAGAGGGCGCCGTCCTTCTTTCTTTTTTAATTTTCCGGCTGCGCATTGGCTCCTGGGATATGAGTGTCATCAATCCCAGGAGTCAATGCATCTCCACCGCTTGTAGCATCGCGGTATTTGATCGCGGGGATCGGGAGGTGCATGCTGGGTAGCCAGCAGCGCAGTACCCAGAACTAGATAGTAGTGGACTTCAGCTGCCCACACTGAAGATGAGAGCGTGCTCAGGGGGGACTGCAAAGTACTTTTGCTTGTAACAAATGTACATTTACTAAACCGATACGTTATATTAATGCCGATTGACGTAGGATCCACTGAAAACAACATGGGGATGTTTTAAAAAAAAAAAAACTCCGCTTTAAGTTAGTTTACTACCACTCTAACAAGTCTACATGAGAACCTCTCTGATATTTCACAGTGTACAGAAAATATATATTTTTTAAGAAATACAAAAATAAACCCTTGAACTCAAGTTTTACCAAGTGTTTCCACAATGCAAAAGTCTGCATAAGATCTTACTTTCTCTTATTCAAATTACAATGGCGGTACCATGAAAAAAAAAGAGCCATAAGGACCAAATTACATCTAAACGTATCTAAAATGGCTAATTTGTCCGACAGATACCCACAGCATTTGTATTCCTGATACAAGGAAATAATTCTGTAAAAAGCCATTGCATTTTATTACCTTAATCTGCAAGTACAGTAATTAATTTGGAAGAAGGTGAGCAGCATCTGTTAATCTGAAAAAAAAAAAAAAAAAACTTCTTTTTTTGGCAGCTGATGACCAAATGATTAAACAGCTTGAAATAGTTCGATACCAATTAGATGCTGCATATTAGACGGTTAATTTAAGGGATGCCAAATGAAAAAAAAAAAAAGTAAATGGATCAGCATGTAGCAACTGGGCACGGATTATTATTTTGATAGTTGAAATTAATTAATGTGCGCTAAATAAATAAATGATTCATGTTCGAGAGCAAATAATTATTTTAAGGAGCAGAACAAAGCGTAGGATTAAATGACATTTTGATGGATCCTGTGCCTTTTTGAAATCGTTTCAAGTATTTCAGTATTGCAAACCTTTTTCAGTTTTTTTGTGTTTGTTGTATAAAAATAAGAAGATGCAATTATCCCTCGGATGGCAATATCCTTCAGAGAGGCCACTCGCGATGTTCACTCGCGATGCTCCCATCGCACACGCTGCTGGACAAGGATTGAAGTAAAAGGGTGTTGTAGCAGCTAAGCAGGTTGATAGGTATCAACAATAACAAGAAAATATATATCGTCCGAATATGGCGGTCATGACATTTTCAGGGTCGCACGACATATTGAAACTTGGAACAATGTTTTGATGTCAGCGCACTGTATTATGTCATATGTGCTGCACTGTGAGATTTATATATATATTGGGACACCTGCCTTTGCATGAAATTTAATGGCATATGGCATCCCAGTCTTGGTCTGTAGGGTTCAATATTGAGTTGGCCCACTCTTTGCAGCTATAACAGCTTCAACTCTTCTGGGAAGGCCGTCCACAAGGTTTAGGAGTGTGTCTATCAGTGGCAGTGCGTCCATTAACCTCCCTGGTGGTATGATTATTTCATATTTTTGATGCTGAAAGCGGTACAATTATTTTGCATGGAAATTTGGCGTTTTATATTGTAGGCCTGTACTGTAATTCTTAGGAATAACTCACTTAAATCTGTCCAAACCAGAGTCTAGTAGACATCTTGGGTATGATAAAGTTTGAAACACAAAATCATAAATTATAATATAATAAATAACTATAAATAACTATAACTATAAATAATTTGCTCAGTTGCAGAATTGTTGCTGTCATTACTTTCAGTGTTTGATGACAGATTTCCCATAAATTACTATCGCTCAATTCTGTAAGTGATTCTAATGTATTATCGCTGTTTTCTAGCTGGTCTAAAACCCCTTTTGATGTAAAAAGGGACGGTTTTGGTTGCTATGGACAATCTCCAGTTTCCAGGCAGAAGGAACTGTTTTTATAATATAAAACTGCATGCAGGACACTGGACAAACCACTAGGGACAAAAGGGATGTGAAATTATTTCATACAGTAATGTAATCTGTAAGAAGTACTGTATGTATTATGTGTGTTTCACTTTTTGAATTTGTCGCCGTTCTCCGTCCCCGTGCGTCGCAACGCTTGCAGGGAACGGAGCTTGGCTCCGTGATGAATCGAGCGGAGGACGAGTCGCTCATAATGCGGGGAGACATCGCAGGATCCAGGGGACAAGGTAAGTAAGCTCTTCCTGGATCCTGCAATGCGATCCCGAGTGTGGCTCGGGGTTACCGCTTTTGGTTCTGAAACTCCACCCCGAGCCAGACTCGGGAATACCGCCAGGGAGGTTAAGGGCGCCCGGGCGTTGCCCCCTCTCTCCAGCCACCACCCTATTCAGGTGTCCGGCCTTTTTTCGGACGCTGGGCGTCTGAATTACAGCGGTGGGGGTGTTTTTTTGAAGCATCTGATTAAAGCCATAGACTTTAATAGGCTTCAAAAAAGGTGAACTGCGAGCGCAGAGCATTGTGCTCGCATTCCACCCAGGTGTGTTAGCAAAGCAAATTAATATTTGCTTTTCTAACACTGAACCACCTCTCCGCCAGTCAGGAGGCGTGAATCTAATACTGGTCACCTGATTAGCTGAAGGCAGAGGAGATCCCATAGGCCACCTAGCATAACAGGAAGAAGAGACACAGGAAGGACACAGGAGCCATGCTTCACCTGCGCCACCTGTCCCACAGCTCGCCGGTGTCACCTGCTGCCTGGCCCACCACCAAGAGTAGGTAAGTGCTGGGCAGACAGTGGGCGGGCGGGTGGGTGGGGGGGCACAGTGGCTGCATTTGCTGGGCACAGTGGCTGCATATGATGGGCAAAGTGGCTGCATATGATAGGCACAGAAGCTGCATATTATGGGCACAGTTGGCTGCATATGATGGGCACAGTTGGCTGCATATGATGGGCACAGTTGGCTGCATTTGCTGGGCACAGTGTTTGCATATGATGGGCACAGTTGGCTGCATATGATGGGCACAGTTGGCTGCATATGATGGGCACAGTGGCTGCATATGATGGGTACAGTGGCTGCATATGATGGGCAAATTTGGCTGCATTTGCTGGGCACAGTGGCTGCATATGATGGGCACAGAGGCTGCATTTTATGGGCACAGTTAGCTGCATATGATGGGCACAGTGGCTGCATATGATGGGCACAGTTGGCTGCATATGATGGGCACAGTGGCTGCATATAATGGGCGCAGTGGCTGCATATGATGGGCACAGTTGGCTGCATTTTCTGGGCACAGTTGGCTGCATTTTCTGGCACAGTTGGCTGCATTTTCTGGGCACAGTGGCTGCATATGATGGGCACAGTGGCTGCATTTGATGGGCACAGAAGCTGCATATTATGGGCACAGTTGGCTGCATAGGATGGGCACAGTTGGCTGCATATGATGGGCACAGTTGGCTGCATATGATGGGCACAGTTGGCTGCATTTTCTGGGCACAGTTGGCTGCATATGATGGGCACAGTGGCTGCATTTGATGGCACAGTGGCTGCATATGATGGGTACAGAGGCTGCATATGATGGGCACAGTTGACAGTTCTCCCCCATCCTGCATTCCTGCACTCAACTCCCCCTCTGCTCTTACGATTTGTAAAAGGCGCCAAGCGGACGCCATGATGTCAATTACCATGCTCCCGCTCAGGATTCCCCCCCGCCCAGGCCTGCCTGAACCCGGCCGGCTTTGGAACTGCATATGGACAGTTCTGAAACTGTCCCACGGCCATATATTTTATGGACAGCCTTTGTCAATTACGGACATTATCGGACAGTGTAAACATCGGCCAATTTTTACAAACTGTCTGAAAATTTACGGGCAGTTGGCAACCCTGGTGCACCCCCACACTTATCCTGAACATACAAGGCCACCTGCCCTCAATGTAGGGTGGGTACCCCCTGCTCAGTGGATGTGGGGGTCTGGGAAAATAAATGGGGTATTTAAAATAAGTAGACCCCCCAGATCTCTGCTCTCCCTCTATGTGAATAAGTAAGAAGTACACGGTACCCCTCATTACTCTTGCACAAAAAAAATGATAATGTAAATAAACATACCATGTCTGAGGACTTATTTACAATAGTGTTGGCCACAGTGGATTGTTCTTCGGATTGTGTTTGACTGGCAGTGAGCAGGTGTTATGTCTCTTCCTCACCACCTGTTTTAACCCCTAAAAACGGATATCACTATGCTGCAACCATCTGCATTCAACCAAGTTTTAACTGTGTTTGCATTGGCACATGTCCCCCTGGCAGTGCCCAGGTCCCCATGGTCTTTGTCAATCCCTTCCCTATTAGATTTGAAAATGGAGAGAAGTGATTTCCAAGACTCTCCTCCAATGGACTTTAATGGGGTTTTGCATTAAAGTTCACTATTTGTGGATTTTTGGAACCTGTCCTCGAATCAAACCCAAGCAGATTCACTCATTCCCATTGACGACCATGGCAGCAATACACCAGAGAACAACGGCTGTGATGTTGCTGCATATAAAGCCATTAGCAGACAACTTTGGCTATTAATACTAATCAGAACTTTTATTTTGTTCCAGCCAGCCAGTACACAAAGCCAAGTCGTTCCCCCGGCAGACTGCAGCTAAAACAGCACAATAAACACCTAATTTACCAGGAGGATATAAAAATAATTATCCCACTCCATCCCCCTGGAGAAAAGTGCACATCAGCAAGCCCTTCTCAAAAAAAAAAAAATAAATAAATAAGTTGCTAATCTCTTAATAAATAGACGAATGTCGCCCGGTTGCCGTGGCAACCCAATGCTCACGATGGCAGGGAGTTCCGCGATAAGGAAGATCATGCAGTGCAAATCAAAATATTAATCAGCCGATAAGAGCAAAACAAATAATGACGAGGCAACCGCTAAGACAAGCCTGCGATATGAGTTTATGGCGACGGCATGGTTATAGAGACAGGATGTAATTAATGAAATTACAGGCGCACTCCGAGTGAACTTTCAACGAGCAGTAAAGAAATAAAAGTTTGGAACACTTTGGCATGATTGTTTTTTTTTTTCTTCTTCTTTTTTTTTGATGGCAGCATTTCACATGTTCTGTCTGTCTCAATAATCAGTCTGATGCCCCTTATGATTTTTCATTGCTAAAGAACTTGGGACAGGAGGGGGGAGATTTGGGATACTCCTAGAGGTGTAACTAGAACCTTCAGGGCACCAGTTCAGGAAACCATGAAGGGTCCCCCCTGACTCTCTTTCCTGGCCTGGGGCCCTTCCCACTGATCTTGGGGCCCTTTCCTCCCATAGCAGGGCCCTTTAATATGGTCCTGCAAAGGGACCCTTTTACATGTTCTGCAGCGGTCCCCCTTCGCGCTGTCTTGGGGCCCCCTACGGTAGTGGAATGCCAGGGCCCTGTCACAATTGCCAATCAGTCACTGTCTATTCAGAAAAGGAAAGGGCTACTAAATGACATATTTGCTGGTCCCTTCCCTGCTCTCCCCTCACAACAGACAACAGGAGAGGGGAGAAGCCAGCAGTGCTGCAGGGAAGAGGGGAACCAGAGGAGCACACAGGGACCCAGGAGCAGCAGGAGACAAGTGACTTGGATAGGAGGGGTATATATAGGCATATAAAGGAACCAGTGCCCTCTATTTTCTTCCTGCAGATGCTGAATGCTTGCGGAAAGGAGAGGAGGGGAAGCAGGCTTTTGGCAGCTGCAGGAGGAAAAAGGAGGGGATTGGTTCCTCTATATGCCACCCCCACTCCCCTTCCTATCGAGGTATACAGGGGAGCATGGGACCAGGTCGCAATTGTGACCCCTATAGTTATGCCCCTGGATACTCCAGATTCCCTTTTTTTTCAATCTTAGTTTATTTCAGAAAAAGGGAAAAACATAATACAAAAGGAAATATAACAGAGAGAAAAAGTTTGCTACATTGTACTCTTACAACACGTGATTACATGTATTGTGCAAAAAAAAAGAAAACAATGTTATAAAACTATACCATATATGAACAGCTGTATATAGTTTGACATAAAGTCTCTGATTAAACAACGAAATATCACATTGTAAACAAAGGTCTTTAGACATATGGGAAGTATGTTGTATGCGTGGGATCCAACATATGTTTACTCATATGGTTTTGCATATTAGTATTATCGGAGGGATCTCCCCCTACATGATAAGCTGTCGGGACCTTTTTTGCTCACTTATACGAAGTATTGATGTCGTTAGCCTAATCTGGGTATATGGCCTTTGTTCATAAGCTGAGAAAACTAGTTCAAAACAGAGAGAGGAATAGGTGGAGAGAGGGACGAGAAAAACACTGTGAAAAAAGGTAAAGAATGATGAAGAAAGTGGAGAGCACCCCAGCATGGCTAGCCAGTAGATGGTAGTGGGGCATCCCTGACCCATACAGAAAAGTCGTCGGAATAACGAAACATTGCCCACACGGTCCAGGTGATGGAAAATTGTTCCTCCTTCCCCATTTCCTGCGCCAACAGACGCTCCAGATCTCTAATCTGATCCATGTCCACAGCCCAGTCGCCCAAAGAGGGTACCTCTGTTGTTCTCCAGTGGTGGGGAATCACTGTCCTGACTGCGGCTAAAAAGTGGCGCAATATATCTTTTTTAATCATTTTGAGGGGACCTGGGAGCAGAGATAGTAGGGCTATCTCTGGAGTAGGATTAATTGAGGTTGCCATCAGCCTGCTGTATAGATCAAAGACCTTTTGCCAAAGTTTCCTGATTGGAGGACATTCCCACCAAATGTGGAGCATTGTCCCTTTAGAGGACATGCACCGCCAGCAGGTATCTGACAGAGATGGATTAAACCGTTGGATAGTCGCTGGGCATCTGTACCACCTCGTTAGTAGCTTAAATCCTTTTTCTTGGGACTTAGTCGCTAAGGAAATCCTATGCGTCAGGATAAAGCTTTTTGGTCAATCAGCAGGGGAGATGGAGTGTTGTAGATCTATTTCCCATTTCTGCGTGTATGTTGGGAGTAGGGATGAGCTTCGAGTTCGAGTCGAACTCATGTTCGACTCGAACATTGGCTGTTCGCAAGTTCGCCGAACAGCGAACAATTTGGGGTGTTCGCGGCAAATTCGAATGCCTCGGAACACCCTTTAAAAGTCTATGGGAGAAATCAAAAGTGCTAATTTTAAAGGCTAATATGCAAGTTATTGTCATAAAAAGTGTTTGGGGACCTGGGTCCTGCCCCAGGGGACATGGATCAATGCAAAAAAAAGTTTTAAAAACGGCCGTTTTTTCAGGAGCAGTGATTTTAATAATGCTTAAAGTCAATCAATAAAAGTGTAATATCCCTTTAAATTTCGTACCTGGGGGGTGTCTATAGTGTGTCTGTAAAGGGGCGCATGTTTCCTGTGTTTAGAACAGTCTGACAGCAAAATGACATTTTGAAGGAAAAAACTCATTTAAAACTACCCGCGGCTATTGCATTGCCGACAATACACATAGAAGTTCATTGATAAAAACGGCATGGGAATTCCCCAAAGGGGAACCCCAAACCAAAATTTAAAAAAAAAAATGACGTGGGAGTCCTCCTAAATTCCATACCAGGCCCTTCAGGTCTGGTATGGATCTTAAGGGGAACCCCGGCCAAAATTTAAAAAAAAAAAATGACGTGGGGTTCCCCCTAAATTCCATACCAGACCCTTCAGGTCTGGTATGGATTTTAAGGGGAACCCCGCGCCAAAAAAAAAAAAAAAAACGGCGTGGGGTCCCCCCAAAAATCCATACCAGACCCTTATCCGAGCACGCAACCTGGCAGGCCGCAGGAAAAGAGGGGGGGACGAGAGTGCGGCCCCCCCTCCCTCCTGAACTGTACCAGGCCACATGCCCTCAACATTGGGAGGGTGCTTTTGGGTAGCCCCCCAAAATACCTTGTCCCCATGTTGATGAGGACAAGGGCCTCATCCCCACAACCCTGGCCGGTGGTTGTGGGGGTCTGCGGGCGGGGGGCTTATCGGAATCTGGAAGCCCCCTTTAACAAGGTGACCCCCAGATCCCGGCCCCCCCACTGTGTGAAATGGTAAGGGGGTACATAAGTACCCCTACCATTTCACGAAAAAAGTGTCAAAAATGTTAAAAATGACAAGAGACAGTTTTTGACAATTCCTTTATTTAAATGCTTCTTCTTTCTTCTATCTTATCTTCCTTCATCTTCTGGTTCTTCTGGCTCTTCTGGTTCTTCCTCCGGTGTTCTCGTCCAGCATCTCCTCCGCGGCGTCTTCTATCTTCTTCTCCTCGGGCCGCTCCGCACCCATGGCATGGGGGGGAGGCTCCCGCTCTTCTCTTCTTCTTTTCTTCTCTTCTTCATTTTCTTCTCCGGGCCGCTCCGCAATCCATGCTGGCATGGAGGGAGGCTCCCGCTGTGTGACGGCACTCCTCGTCTGACAGTTCTTAAATAACGGGGGGCGGGGCCACCCGGTGACCCCGCCCCCCTCTGACGCACGGTGACTTGACGGGACTTCCCTGTGGCATTCCCCGTGACGTCACAGGGAAGTCCCGTCAAGTCACCGTGCGTCAGAGGGGGGCGGGGTCACCGGGTGGCCCCGCCCCCCCATTATTTAAGAACTGTCAGACGAGGAGCGCCGTCACACAGCGGAAGCCTCCCTCCATGCCAGCATGGATTGCGGAGCGGCCCGGAGAAGAAAATGAAGAAGAGAAGAAGAGAAGAAAAGAAGAAGAGCGGGAGCCTCCCCCCCATGCCATGGGTGCGGAGCGGCCCGAGGAGAAGAAGATAGAAGACGCCGCGGAGGAGATGCTGGACGAGAACGCCGGAGGAAGAACCAGAAGAGCCAGAAGAACCAGAAGATGAAGGAAGATAGAAGAAAGAAGAAGCATTTAAATAAAGGAATTGTCAAAAACTGTCTCTTGTCATTTTTAACATTTTTGACACTTTTTTCGTGAAATGGTAGGGGTACTTATGTACCCCCTTACCATTTCACACAGGGGGGGGCCGGGATCTGGGGGTCACCTTGTTAAAGGGGGCTTCCAGATTCCGATAAGCCCCCCGCCCGCAGACCCCCACAACCACCGGCCAGGGTTGTGGGGATGAGGCCCTTGTCCTCATCAACATGGGGACAAGGTGTTTTGGGGGGCTACCCCAAAGCACCCTCCCAATGTTGAGGGCATGTGGCCTGGTACAGTTCAGGAGGGAGGGGGGGCCGCACTCTTGTCCCCCCCTCTTTTCCTGCGGCCTGCCAGGTTGCGTGCTCGGATAAGGGTCTGGTATGGATTTTTGGGGGGACCCCACGCCGTTTTTTTTTTTTTTTTTTGGCGCGGGGTTCCCCTTAAAATCCATACCAGACCTGAAGGGTCTGGTATGGAATTTAGGGGGAACCCCACGTCATTTTTTTTTTTAAATTTTGGCCGGGGTTCCCCTTAATATCCATACCAGACCTGAAGGGCCTGGTATGGAATTTAGGAGGACTCCCACGTCATTTTTTTTTTAAATTTTGGTTCGGGGTTCCCCTTTGGGGAATTCCCATGCCGTTTTTATCAATGAACTTCTATGTGTATTGTCGGCAATGCAATAGCCGCGGGTAGTTTTAAATGAGTTTTTTCCTTCAAAATGTCATTTTGCTGTCAGACTGTTCTAAACACAGGAAACATGCGCCCCTTTACAGGCATACTATAGACACCCCCCAGGTACGAAAGTTAAAGGGATATTACACTTTTATTGTTTGACTTTAAGCATTATTAAAATCACTGCTCCTGAAAAAATGGCCGTTTTTAAAACTTTTTTTTGCATTGATCCATGTCCCCTGGGGCAGGACCCAGGTCCCCAAACACTTTTTATGACAATAACTTGCATATAAGCCTTTAAAATTAGCACTTTTGATTATTCATGTTCGTGTCCCATAGACTTTAACGGTGTTCGCATGTTCGAACGAACTTTTTTCCTGTTCGCATGTCCTGGTGCGAACCGAACAGGGGGGTGTTCGGCTCATCCCTAGTTGGGAGGTCTGGGGCAGAGATGTTTAGTAGTATGGAACAATGATACTACGTGGGCGGGCGGGTCTGATTGTAAAAGTAGCTCGTCAAAGTCTGATGGGTCAGCTAGGATCTCAGAGATGGAGGAAAAAGTACGTACATATGACATTAATTGACCCCTCTGTATCCACATTGTTGGGGGCCCTCTGTTCGTCTGGGGGGGTACGTCTGTTCTCAGAGATGGGTCAGCTCATAAAACCTGTGCTAAGCGTCTATGACTATCCCTATTCCATGGTTCAAATCTGATTCTGTGTACTGCCGGGGGGAAGGCCGGAGTTCCAAAGAGAGGGGTCATTGGGCCCTGAGGTTTAGATAGTTTACCATTTAAAGTCAGGTGGTCCCAAATCTGAAGGGTTTGCCAAGTAAGAGCAGTAGAGAATGAATTATCCCTACGCTGCGCCGTAAGAGTCCACGGCAGGGCACAAAGATCACCCTCATTGAGATGCCCCTCCAATTGGACCCATAGCTTGGAGGAGGAGTGGTGAAACCAGTCTACGATACGTGTGAGTACCGCCGCCTTATGATACATAGAAGAATCCGGGACCCCCGCTTCCCCCGGACCTTCGGGAGGGTCATTGTGTCGTATTTTATCCTGGGGCGGTTTCCCTTCCATATGAATTTGGAAAAAATCTGTCGAAGCTTTTGAAAGAACGAGGTGGGAATATATATGGGGATGGTTTGAAAGAGATATAGGAATCTAGGGAGAACATCCATCTTCAAAACATTTACCCTACCCAACCAAGAGAGTTGTTTAGACGCGTATGAAGCCAGATCTGTTTGTGTTCTGAGAAGTAGAGGGGTAAAGTTACTGGAAAATAGTTGGGATGCGTCTGTTGGAATATGGATTCCCAGATACCGAATAGTAGTAGAGCTTGTCTTAAAAGGGAAGGAGGATGAGAGCTGTTGGAGAGCCGCTTTTGGAAGTGAAATGTTGAGAATTTCTGACTTACTATGATTAACTTTAAAGTTACTAACATCTCCATATCTCCTAAATTCTTGCATAATAGCAGGCAGGGAAACTTGCGGTTGGGTGACAAACATGAGCAGGTCATCTGCAAATAAGGCCATTTTGGTATGTATAGGGCCTACATTAACACCATGAATAGCCGGATTGTTTCTAATGGCAATGGCCAAGTGTTCCATAACCAGAACATAGAGAATGGGGGACAAGTTTTGTTCCATTGTGGATAGTGAATTTTGGAGAGAGGGAACCATTTAGTCTAATCCTAGGGGAGGGCGTTGTATAGAGGGACATTATTCTGGAGATCATGTTCCGGCCTAGGCCTAACTGCTGTAGTGAGAGGCGAAGGAATTGCCAGTCAACACGGTCAAACGCCTTCCCTGCGTCAACCGTAAGGAGGCATAATGGGACATTATGTGTTCGAGCATAATCTGTAATGAGAAGTGTTTTCAGGGTGTTATCCCTCGCCTCTCTTCCACTCACAAAGCCCACCTGATCTAGATGTATTAAGCGGGGTAATAATGGTTGTAGTCTATTAGCTAGCACCTTCGCGTATATCTTTAAAATCTACTCCTATCAGTGATATGATTCGGTAATTAGCACAAATAGTCAGGTCTTTGTCTGGTTTTGGAATAAGGGTGATATGAGCCTCTAGTGTTTGCGGCGGGAATACTGATCTCTCAGATATGGAGTTAAACACTTCTGTTAAGAAGGGGGTAAGGAGGGGAGCAAATTGTTTGTAGAATTTTGGAGTGAAGCCATCAGGGCCCGGGCTTTTTCCAGATGGGGTAGATGCAATGGCGCGGGCGACCTCATCTTTCGATATCGGATCCTCAAGGTCCTCTATTGTTGCATCATCTAAAGTAGGAAGTGCAGTTTGCGCAATATATGCGGCCTGTGTTTCCGCTGTGATGGAGGTAGATTCATTGGGGCTTGCTGAAGGTATGTTATATAGGGATTGGTAGAAGTCTCGGAATACCTGTCCCATCTCGGCTGGCGCTGAGACAGTTTTCCCGGTCCTGTCTTGAATGTGAGGTATAAAGGTGTTAGGTTGTTTGGAATGTAGGGTGCGAGCTAGCGATCTACCACATTTATCTTTAAATTTGTATTGATGAAAGGCTAGTTTGTTCGCAAATGTACGTGCTGACGCTTCGTATTATTATTATTATTATTATTATACAGTATTTATATAGCGCCAACAGTTTACGTAGCGCTTTACAACTTGAGGGTAAACAGTACAAATACAATAAAATTTGATACAGCAGGAATCAGAGGGCCCTGCTCCTTAGAGCTTACAATCTAAGAGGGAAGGTCAAGAGATACAAGAGGTAATAACTATGGGTGATGTGCTGATTGAGAAGATAAATGTACAGTTGTTAGGTGGGGGCCAGATAGGCTTCTCTGAAGAGATGAGTTTTCAGGGATCGTCTGAAAGTGGATAAAGTAGGAGAAAATCGGACGGATTGGGGTAGAGCATTCCAGAGGATGGGGGAGGCTCTGGAGAAGTCCTGAAGGCGAGCATGGGATGAGGTGACAAGGGAGTTTGAGAGCAGGAGGTCTTGGGAGGAGCGAAGAGAACGATTAGGTTGGTATTTTGTGACTAGGTTAGAGATGTAGCTGGGGGCCAGGTTGTGGATGGCTTTGTAAGTTATAGTTAGTATCTTGAATTTAATTTGGTGACTGAGTGGCAGCCAATGGAGAGATTGGCAGAGGGGTGTGGCAGACGCTGAGCGGTTTGTGTGGTGGATGAGCCTGGCAGCAGCGTTCATGATGGACTGAAGTGGGGATAGCCTATTTAGAGGTAAACCAATGAGGAGGGAGTTGCAGTAATCGAGGCGGGAGATGACCAGGGAGTGGATTAGAAGCTTTGTGGTGTCATTGGTTAGGAAGGGGCGTATCTTGGAGATGTTGCGAAGACTGAGGCGGCAAGCTTTAGATAGTGATAGAATGTGGGGTCGAAAGGTTAGTTCAGAGTCCAGGATTACACCTAGGACCTTGGCGTGGGGAGATGGGTTGATAGTTGAGCTGTTGATCTTGACAGGGAAATCAGGGGAAGTGGCACCTGAGGGAGGAAATATCATGAGCTCAGTTTTGGATAGGTTGAGTTTGAGAAAGTGATGTGACATCCAGGCTGATATGTCTGCTAGTAAGTTGGTAATGCGTGAGGAGACAGATGGAGAGAGCTGGGGGGTGGAGAGATAGATTTGGGTGTCATCAGCGTAGAGATGATATTTAAAGCCGTGGGAGGCAATCAACTGACCCAAGGAGGTAGTGTAGATTGAGAAAAGGAGAGGTCCAAGAACAGAACCTTGGGGGACCCCAACGGAAAAAGGAAGAGGAGAGGAGGAAGTAGCGTTGTAAATGACACTGAAGGAGCGGTGGGATAGGTAGGATGAGAACCAGCGAAGAGTACAGTCACGGAGACCGAAGGAGTGGAGTTTTTTGAGGAGGAGGGGGTGGTCCACTGTGTCAAAGGCAGCAGAGAGATCCAGGAGAAGTAGTACAGAATAGTGTCCATTGGCTTTAGCCATTAGTAGATCATTTGAGAGTTTAAGGAGAGCAGTTTCCGTGGAGTGTTGAGGGCGAAAACCAGACTGAAGGGGATCAAGAAGTTTATTCATGGTCAGATGGTCGCTTAGTCGGTTGTAGACCAGTCTTTCAAGAAGTTTGGAGGAGAAGGAAAGTAAGGAGATGGGACGAAAGTTGTTGAGATTGGTGGGATCCAGTGAGGGCTTTTTTAGTATGGGGGTGACTAGCGCATGTTTTAGAGAGTTTGGGAAGATGCCACAAGAGAGGGAGAGGTTGAAAATGTGAGTTAGAGAGCGTAGAATCGAGTCAGAGGGCGAGCGTAGCATTTGCGAGGGAACAGGATCCAGGGGGCAAGTGGTTAGATGAGTGCTAGATAAAAGTTTAGCAACCTCAGTAATAGTAGCAGGGTTGAATGATTGTGTCTGTGGACATGGGGTGTTGCATGGGGGAGGTTTTTGCGCATTGGTGATCTCCTCGTGAATTGTATCAATCTTAGTTTTGAAGTGATTGGCAATCTCCTGGGCAGTGAGTGAGTTGGTGGGTGGAGGCAGTGGAGGACAGAGTAGAGTGTTGAAGGTAGAGAAGAGTTGACGTGGACTGGATGAGAAGGTGTTAATGAGTGTGATAAAGTAGGTCTGTTTGGCAGTGTAAAGGCAGGAGTAGTATTTTAGGAGGGCAGATTTATATTGTGTGAAGTCTTCCTGGGTCTTAGTCTTATGCCACAGGCTCTCAAGAGCGCGGCTACGTTTTCTGAGACTTCTGGCGTCATCTGTTTGCCAGGGTTGTAGCAGTCGGGGCCTAATTCTGCGTGTAGTGAGGGGGGCAAGCTTGTCTAGGGAGGAAGACAGTGAGCTGTTGTAGATGAAAGTAGCTAGGTTGGGGCAGGACAGAGGTGAGATTTTGTCATAGAGGTGATCAGTAGCAGAGTAGAGAAGAGAAGGGTTGAGGTGGCAAAGGTTTCTACGTGTAATTGTTAGGCGGTTGGAGGGAGAAGAGGTGGAAGACAAGGAGAGAGCAAAACTAATAAGGTGGTGATCAGAGAGTGGGAGTGGATTGTTGGAAAGGTTGCACGGAGTGCACAGATAGGAGAAGGCAAGGTCAAGGGTGTTGCCGTTGGAGTGGGTAGGAGCCTGTATCCATTGCTTCAGGTCAAGCGATGAGGTTAGACTGAGAAGTTTAGAAGTAATAGTAGTATTAGTGTTGACAGGGATGTTGAAGTCCCCAAGAATAATTGTGCGGATTTCAGAAGAGAGAAAGTAGGGTAGCCAGGCAGAGAAGTCATCAAGAAAGGCTGATACTGGTCCAGGGGGCCGGTAGATGACAGCAATTCTTAGAGAAATGGGAGAAAAAAGACAAATGCAATGTGCCTCAAAAGAGGAGAGTGTCAGAAAGGGAGGTGGGTGAAGAACCTGATAGGTGCTGCATGGGGCTAGAAGGATTCCCACTCCACCTCCCTTCCGTCCACTTGGTCTGGGGGAGTGAGTCCAGAGAAGGCCCCCATGGGAGAGGAGAAATAGTATCCGATTCATGAAGCCAGGTTTCAGTAATGGCAAGTAGGTTAAAGGAATTTGGGATAAAGAGGTTGTGAAGGGCGGTGAGTTTGTTGCAGACAGAACGTGCATTCCACAGGGCACAGGAAAAGGGGGGGGGCTGGTTTTGGAAAGAGGAATAGAGACCAAGTTCTGTGGGTTACAGCTCCTGCCAGAGGGTGTAGGGGGATGGGAGCAATGGGCAAACACAGATGATAGTGGCCCAGGGTTTGGGGATATGTCACCAGAGATTAGGAGAAGCAGGAGGTTGAGGGAGGTAATGTGGGACTTTGATTTATGTGAAGGGGCATGTCTCAGAGTACTGGAGGTGTTATCAGTGTATGGATGTAGAATGAGCGAGAGTTGGTAGGAGCAGTAGTAAGGAGAAGACAGAAGGCAGGGTGATATGTATAAGCAGGCGGGTGGAGAGGGGGGGTGAAAGTAAGAGAGTTTGAGGAGAGAGGAGAGGAGTGTCAGAAGCAGTGGTAGAGAGTGCATGTTACAGAGCGGAAGGAGAGCCTATTAGAGAGACAGGGTCACCTGCAGTCTGTTAGCTGCTTTCCAGTGCAGATTGCTGTATTTGTTTGCTTTGTGCAATCGCTGAAGTGCAGAGATTGAAGTGCATATCACTTGTAGAAAGAATCACTTAGAGATAGAAGCCATTGCAATGTGCACCCCGAGCAATGTTCTCACCCCTTAAGGATGCTCAAATATATACTGTTATAAGGGTGGGGTTGAAGTTCGTTAATTAATCATGAGTGACTATAAGAATGCCTAACAATCAAAGTGGACTTTTTGCTTCAAATTCAGAATAGCAAGAGGCCAAGATAAGATCAATACATAAAACTTAGGTAAGACAGTCCAGAGCAACAAATAACAACGTCATGGTTGTGCGCACAGGGCAACAGATAGAGAAGGCCACATACCAGAGACACACACATACAGACAGCAGGCAGATCCCAATTTCAGTAAATGGTGGAAGATGTGGGTGAGCTGACACATACCAGAGACATACACATGCAGACAGCAGGCAGATCCCAATTTCAGTTAACGGTGGAAGATGTGGGTGAGCTGACACATACCTGTAAGAGACAGAGAAGGAATGATCAGGTGAGGCAGAACTTGAAGCAGAGATTGAAGTGCATATCACTTGTAGAAATAATCACTTAGAGATAGAAGCCATTGCAATGTGCACCCCGAGCAATGTGCTCACCCCTTAATGATGCTCAAATATATACTGTTATAAGGGTGGGGTTGAAGTTCGTTAATTAATCATGAGTGACTATAAGAATGCCTAACAATCAAAGTGGACTTTTTGCTTCAAAAGTCAGAATGGCAAGAGGCCAAGATAAGATCAACACATAAAACTTAGGTAAGACAGTCCAGAGCAACAAATAACAACGTCATGGTTGTGCGCACAGGGCAACAGATAGAGAAGGCCACATACCAGAGACACACACATACAGACAGCAGGCAGATCCCAATTTCAGTTAACGGTGGAAGATGTGGGTGAGCTGACACATACCAGAGACACACACATACAGACAGCGGGCAGATCCCAATTTCAGTTAACGGTGGAAGATGTGGTTGAGCTGACACATACCTGTAAGAGACAGAGAAGGAATGATCAGGTGAGGCAGAACTTGAAGCAGAGATTGAAGTGCATATCACTTGTAGAAAGAATCACTTAGAGATAGAAGCCATTGCAATGTGCACCCCGAGCAATGTGCTCACCCCTTAAGGATGCTCAAATATATACTGTTATAAGGGTGGGGTTGAAGTTCGTTAATTAATCATGAGTGACTATAAGAATGCCTAACAATCAAAGTGGACTTTTTGCTTCAAAAGTCAGAATAGCAAGAGGCCAAGATAAGATCAACACATAAAACTTAGGTAAGACAGTCCAGAGCAACAAATAACAACGTCATGGTTGTGCGCACAGGGCAACAGATAGAGAAGGCCACATACCAGAGACACACACATACAGACAGCAGGCAGATCCCAATTTCAGTTAACGGTGGAAGATGTGGGTGAGCTGACACATACCAGAGACATGCACATACAGACAGCAGGCAGATCCCAATTTCAGTTAACGGTGGAAGATGTGGGTGAGCTGACACATACCTGTAAGAGACAGAGAAGGAATGATCAGGTGAGGCAGAACTTGAAGCAGAGATTGAAGTGCATATCACTTGTAGAAAGAATCACTTAGAGATAGAAGCCATTGCAATGTGCACCCCGAGCAATGAGTATAGTTCCTTAAGCTGAGTGCGAGCGGTAGAAACCACCGCAAGCACCTCCGCCGTGGGGGAATGCTTATGAGTAGTCTCAAGAGTTTGAAGTTTGTGTACCGCCGTAGTTATTGCAGCTGAGCATTTTTTTTTCAAGCGAGCGCCCAATTGGATAAATCTACCCCGCAAGACCGTCTTTAATGCCTCCCATTGAATCGGTGGTGAAGTGTCGTCAGAGGTGTGGTCCGCAAAAAAGTTTGTTATAGTCTCTGCTATCTGTGTATTGAAGCCTGGTTCAGTTAGTATTGAGTCATTTAACCTCCATGTCCATTCTTTTATTGGGGTAGAAGGGACCGCAAGCGTCAGGGATATTGGTGAGTGGTCAGACCAAACCATAGGATCTATGTATCATTTTGGAGACCAGTCTAAGCAGCCGTGGTCTATTAAAAAGTAATCTAGACGGCTGTAAGAATGATGCACGCTGGAGAAATAGTGTAGTTTCGGTAGTCAGGATATAGTATCCGCCATACATCAACAAGATGCATGTTATACATGGCACGTTTTAGAGCCCGTAGTTTAGGAAAGGAAACAGAGGAACGGGATGTTGAGGAATCCAACAATGGATCCAGGGGAGTATTGATGTCCCCCCCAAGTATGAGTTTGCCCTCAGCAAAACCTGCCAGAGTCTTTAAATACTGCAAGGCCGATGGGACTTGATGTGTGTTAGGTAAATAAATATTGGCTATTGTAAATTTAGTCCCCCAAAGGGATATCTTTACAAAGACGTTTCTGCCCTGTGGGTCTGTCATATGGTCAAGCAATTCAATAGGGAGTGTTTTGTGAAATGCAATAGATACTCCCTTAGATTTTTGTGTCGGGTTGGTACTGTGGATCCATCTATTAAAGTATCTGTTGGAGCAGGAAGGGGTGGAGCCAGATTGGAAGTGGGTCTCCTGCAGCAAAAGCATGTTAACCTGTCTTTTGTGCATCTGATATAGAATTTGCCCACGTTTTGAAGCAATGTTAAGCCCATTTACATTATATGAACAAAATTTCACCTGTGGGTGTGAGGTCACCGTGTGAGCCATGCTGGGATGTTATAGGTTATATATAAAAAAAAGAGGAAGGTTTGTAGAGAAGAGAGCAGTACTGAGCAAAATAATAAAAAAGTGAATGCGTAAGTGTGGGGAGGGGGAGACAGGAATAGGAGCAGTTTTGTAAGATTAAAGAGAAGGAGAAGGAGAAACAAAAAAAAAGGGGGAAAGTAAGGTGTAAAAGAAAAGACACCTAATAATATGTGTCTGAGAGACTAATGTGTCTGCTAACACAAAACACTGCGTGAAATATCACGCGCTAGGCACAAACAGTGCCCCTCCTATCATGGGGGAGAGGTCGAGACGAATGGACCTTAGCCGTGGTCCCGACAGCGAATCAGGCGTATAAAGATTATATGTTGCACACTTAACATTTGAGCCGCTTGTGAAGCAAGCGACAGCTTTTTCCTATAAGAATAAGGAC
The DNA here is from genome assembly GCF_042186555.1 of Aquarana catesbeiana. Lineage (NCBI taxonomy): Eukaryota > Metazoa > Chordata > Amphibia > Anura > Ranidae > Aquarana > Aquarana catesbeiana. The sequence continues at coordinate 33,662,230 of NC_133334.1, read as the reverse complement.
AGCACCTTCTGGGTGGGATTGAAATGACTCCCACTGCAACACGGAAAAACATGAGTGGGGTGAGGGTCTGTAAACTAAGCCTTGCTATGTTTGTTATTCCCCTTCTGATACATAGCCTCTATTCCTAAATCTCATCAGAAATATAAGGCCGGTGGGTTAAGACTCGTGGATGCGTTTGTCTTTACCTATTCACCAAAATAATAGAAACCCATTCCTATGAACTACTTTTAATGATAACAGTTGGGAACAGCCAACTAAATTTGTGGATAAGATTCAGGTAGTTAACCTAGGGGTATATAACTAGAACACTTATATTAGTTCCTGTGTGTAGAGAGATTATGCAGCCAAACCCACCATATACATATATAGAGGGCAGGGGGGAGCGGAGGATCCGCCCACGGACGCCACCAAATCTCACGAAGCAGAGATTAAAGCCGGTGGTCAAAGCTCCCCAGAGCGGTATCCCCCACCCCCACCACAAACCCCCCAGCACATATAACATAAGGGAGGCTGAGAGAGAACAATTTGAAATGGAACATAAAAACAGAGAAAAAAACATTTAGTGTATATTGGCATTACCTGGCACCCGTCACAGTGAGGGTCACAGAGTGACTATTACCTATGCTCTCTCCCGAACCCCAGCCAGTTATTAAATCGGCAAAGAGCAGGGAAAGAGTTAGTATTTCCAAGTCCTTTACTTACAGACCCACTTTCCAAGATTACTAGAGAGCTCTGGTTTTAAAGAAGAGGGAAGACACAGTCTGAGGGTCATAAAGATAACATGACTCCAGAAATATGGCAATACTACCGGGACCCCTCTGTAGAATGGGAGACAGGTCAAGGCGATACAAGACATCAGTCCCCAGCAAGCTGTTGTATCAATCTTCTGAAGAGGTAGGTCCCCTTATCCCGGGGCCGGATGAGGCTGATCTAGACCTAGGATGTCTACGGTGCTGTGGGAGTGAGCCAAGTCCCATCTGTCGTACTCGATCGTCTGGAGGATCCAGCCAGTTTAAGACATCTATCGGTTCTTGCTCGATAAAGAGGAAAAAGTCCGGCAGTTGATCTGGGTCTGATAGCGTGAACCTGCTGACTCCTCTGGTCACCTTGATGCTGAAGGGGTGACGCCATGTGTATGAAGCTCCGGCTTGTCGTATAAGGTCGAGGAGAGGACGTACCACTGGTCGCATGTACAGCGTATTGCGTGACAGGTCTGGGTACAGGTGTATAGGGGCTCCAAAAAAGTCTACTGAACCCAGGCTCCATGCCTTTCGCATGACCTCTTCCTTCAAGGTGAAATAGTGGACCCGACAAAGAACATCTCGGGGGCGACCATCTCGTGCCCCCTCCGGACCTCCCACTCTGTGAACACGGTCTATTTCAATTGGTGATGTTGCCTCCCTCCCCAGTACTTTATTGAGGATAGCTATGACAGTGGGTTTCAACTCTGCTCCAGATGTTGCCTCCGGTATGCCTTGCAGTCTAATGTTATTTCGGCGACTGCGATTTTCGCTGTCTTCTATGCGGAGTTGCTGATGGCGTAGGCAACGGAGGTGTGTCACGTTTGAGGTTTCAAGTGCTGTTATACGTGCTTCATGGTCATCTTGAGCCGTGGTTAAGACCGACACTGCTTCCTCATTTGCTGTGACTTGTTGTCTAAGAGCATTTAGCTCCACGTGAAGGGAATCTTCCATTTTGCTTGCCCATGATTCGAAATCCATTCTGAAGGCAGAAAGGAGGGCTGTAGCTTCCGTTCTGATGGGCTCTCCTGACAGGGGATGTGTGGCTGACTGAGATTCCCTAGCGCCTGTGTCTAGCGGTGCGATTAAGCTCACCGATGAGGCTGAGGGTTCTCCTCCGGGGTCTTTGAGTCTCGTATTGTTGTCTTCCACCGTGCCGGCCGAAGTGGTAGGTGGAGGTTTGGTCTTTCCTGTGGTACGGCCAGGCGCCATCTTGTCTTTGGGGGTCCGAGGATCGATGGGCGCTGCTCTAAGAAGATATCTCTGTATGGTGCTTTGATGAGGGTCAGAGAGCTCTGAGGAGTGTGAGCCAGCTGTCGCCATGTAGGTCTCGGGTGCGCTATGCTGTAAACATAGCCTGTCGCTGTCGGGGTGGCACGGTACTCAGGGATGGGTGTCCTCAGCCATCCATGCTTAGGTTCTCTCTAACTGGGCCCAACTTCCAGAGGGGTGAGGGGGGGGGGGGCTGGAGGGGAGAAGCAGAAGCCCAGGTGATTTCTCCAGGAGGGCAGTAAGAGACCCTCAGGACCCAGATTATGGTGCAGGGAGAGCGGCGCTGCTGTAAGGGAGTATAGTACCTGAGTCTGGAGGCTCTGCCCGGGCTAGTAGGCCTCAAGATGGCGGTGGCTGCGGTCCTCCAGGAACGGCCTCTGTGCACTACCCGATGTCCGTTCGGGCCCCCTCACCCTGCAGTACCTTCCCAGGGATGCCTGGCCTCTTTGTGTGGCGGTCCGCTGTCTCTCCGTCCGCGGATTGCGGAACCGGAGGTCAGGGATGCAAGAGGGCTTCCGTGAGCCTCCTTACGTCCGTTTGGCCCCCTCACCCTGCAGCACCTTCCCAGGGATGGCCGGCTTCCTTGTGCGGCAATCCGCTTCCTCTCCGCCCGCGGATCATGGCTCCGAAGGCCGGGAGTGTAGGAGGCACAGTAGGCCTCAAGATGGCGGCGGTCTGTTACAGCTGTAGACCCGGCCTCGGGCCTGAGGACTCCAAAGTGGCTTTAAGCTGTAGTAATCCCCTCTGGGAACCAAGCAGGTATCTACTGGGGATGGCTGGGGAGAGTTTCTATGCTCTCCTGTCTCCAGAAACCTCCGGATGGCTGTGGATAGCAGCAAGCTAAGCAGAACTCCCCTGGAGCACGTCTTTCCCGTTCACCAGTTGGCCACGCCCCCCACTCCAGATTCCCTGAATAAATGCTGGAGGACACGTCACCTTGCTAAGACTGTCTGAGCAGTCTCTATGCAGGGACAAGTAAGGATGACTAAGATTGAACATCCTACTTAGGAGCTATTCCGTCAGGAATACTACTGGTTTGTCCTCCCAGAGGATGCAGCCACAGTCACTAGATCCCTGAGCCCAGGTCGGTACTCACAATGTCATAGGATCACTGAATGCTTCCTTCTGGTATCCACTGGACACTCTTCAGTGAGCTCTCCAAACCATGTTCTCAGGCGAGGAATCCCTCAACTAGTTCCAAAAAGGGATCCTACGAAATAGGCCCTCCAGCTCTACCTCAGCTGGGAGCTTGATGAATAACTGCTGAAATCAAAATAGCTGCTGCAGTTGGGGGTAGCCACCCCCTACCCAGACAGGTGGATTTCCTCCAAGAGGAAGAAGAGGAAGACCCCGCTGTTCCAGATTTGAGACTATTTATATGTCTCTCCAGTCATCTTCTGGGCACACCTCCCTCAGGTTAGTGTTGCTTTGCTCAATCCGCTATGGTTCAGAAGCCTCTGGAAGGCAGGGGAGCAAACCAACCTACAGCCTGTGGGATCAGGAGCAGACAAAAGCAATCAACAACTGCTCCATTGATTACAGAGGAGCCCAAAAAAAACCCGAAATTGTCCTATATCCTAGCAATCAAACTAGGAGGATGCTATATCTATATTAACCCCTTCATGACAAAGATTAAACTAATCCTAATGTCTAAAACACAGTTTTGCAACTTTGACATGTGTTAGGCTACTTTCACACTGTAGCCATTCTGCGTTAGTGGCGCTTTACTGTAGTTTAGCTGCACTTTTTGGCCACTAGAGGGGCACTTTTAACTCCCGCTAGTGGCCAAAGAAAAGGTTAAAAGTGCCCATGTAGCAGCGCTCCTGAAACGCTTTGCAGGCGCTTCGGCAGTGCTGCCCATTCATTTCAATGGGCGGGGCGTTTTGGGAGTGGTGTATACACTTCTCCCAAACCGCCCCAAAGATGCTGCTTGCGGGACTTTTCAGAACGTCCTGCAATCAAACCGCCCCAGTGTGAAAAGTCACACTAATATTAATGGGGAGGCGGTTTGAGGCACTAGTTAGAGGCTATTTCTAGCGCTAAAACACTTGAAAACCGCCTCAGTGTGAAAGCAGTCTTAGTAAAACTGTACATATCATTGCATTGCATCACTTTGTTTATCCAGGTGATTACTTTGTGCCTTCATTTGGTGGTAAATGGTAATGGACATGTCCTATTTTTTTTTTTAATTATTATTTTTATTATTATTATTATTATGAAAGAAAAACTGGCATACAATAGTAAATATATAAATATATTTATTATTTAACTGAATATTTCTTGCTGTTATCATAACCTACCACCAAAAAACACACCAAAATATATTCTCCTGCTCCTGATGATTGCAGCAATACCACTTATGTGTATGGTATTTGCTGTTTGTACCCGTAGTAGAGCCCAGAAACAATAGTACACACATTTTTTTTAAACTACCTAAAACACACTTGCACTAACTGACACTGATGCTAAATTAAAAAAAAAAATATATATATATATATATATATATATATATATATATATATATATATATATATATATATATATATATATATATATATATATTATTTTTTACACACTTTTTATTTACAGTTTTCCCCTCTAGTATACCAAGTATCCTTTTCTCCATTCAAGAGGAGAAAACAACACAGGGACAGGCTATACAGTGACAGAGCACTGTCATACCCAATCAGAGGCTCGGGAACTCCTGGTTCCTGATTGCTAGTGCTAGACCTGGACAGCTCACCGACAGCTCGGTCTACAGTATGTGATGGGACAGCACTGTGCATCGTGCTTTTCAGCACAAACATAGCAGCACGTTTATATGGCCCCATGCATAAAGAGTCACTTCTGTGAGGCCATATATATGCACTAGGCGAGAACTTAATCAATGCCTCAATGAACACAAGAACAATTTCCAAAATTTTGCCAAAACTAACTTTTGTAGAACATTTGTTAAGCTCCATCACATGAAAGTAAGGTTAATAATATAACTTAGTATCCTTTCCTGAAACGTGCACTAAAACAAAAACCTGGCGTCTAAACCCACCCTTACTAAAAGATCCAACAACTATTGAACACATACGCAAACATTTTCACAGAAAATGCCACTCCGGATGTCTCCCCTATTTCACTCTGGGAAGCACATAAATGTGTGATCCGAGGTGAACTGCTAGCCTTAGCGGCAAAAAACAAAAAAGACTCCCAACTGAGGATAAATACCCTAATTAAGACTATCAAATCGCTTGAACTCACCCATAAACAGACACAAGCCCACTCCACCCTCCAGGATTTAGTACATACATGCTCCGTACTTTTGGAGGAGCTAAGCAGACTCACTAGACGACGCTACGTTCTTGGCCAGAGCATTTTCTACGAGCATGGCAACAAATGTGGTCGTCTACTTGCCCGGTCAGTTCAAGAATCCAAACTCTCATCCACAATTCACCATATTACTGACTCTCGGGGATCACCTCTGGCCAAGAACGAAGAGATTGCGGGAGAGTTTGAGAAGTTTTACTCAAAACTCTATAATCTACACCCCAATTCAAGAAATCAAGCTCCCACTGCAACGCGCACCAACAAAATCAGAGAATTCCTAGCAAAATACAGCCCGAAACCACTCACTTTTCAACAGATTCAAGAGATGGAGACTCCCCTTACCAGAGAAGAACTTGAAATAGCTATCAAACAAATGAAACCCGGCAAAAGCCCAGGTCCGGATGGTTTTATCCTCCAATATTATAAGGCGTTCAATGATGTGCTTTCCACTAATCTTCTATCTACTTTTAACGCTCTAGCAGATCCCCTTATTTCCCCGGGAAGAATGCTGTCCGCACACATCTCTGTTATCCCTAAGGAAGGTAAGGACCCTACCCAAGTAGTGAGTTATAGACCGATTTCCCTCCTAAATGTGGATATTAAATTATATTACTTTTACTTCCCCTAATGCCTGATATAATTTCCACAGACCAAGTAGGCTTCATCCCTGGCAGGGAGGCTAGGGATAATACCATACGCACCCTAAACATACATCACTGGTTGACATCCTCAAAAGCTCAAGGCTTTCTTCTTTCTCTGGATGCGGAGAAGGCGTTTTACAGGGTGGCCTGGGACTACATGCGCGAAACACTCATGGCCCTTGGCCATGAATCACGCATGCTAACACATATACTGTCTCTGTACGCCTGTCCCACTGCGGCCGTTAAGGTCAACGGTCACCTGTCAGACGTCTTCTCCATCTCCAATGGCACACGCCAGGGGTGTCCGCTATCCCCCCTGATATATGTTCTAACTCTCGAACCCTTTCTTAATAGGATACGAAGCAACCCCGACATAAAAGGAGTAAACGTGAAAGGAGTGGAGTATAAGGTGGCCGCTTTTGCGGACGATGTACTGCTTTCCTTGTCATCCCCCCGAACCTCCTTGCCTAATCTTCTCAAAGACATTGACTCTTTTGGTGTCCTCTCCAACCTCAAAATTAATTATGCAAAATCAAACGCCTTGAACATAACCCTGCCCCCACAAGAAATAATTAATTGCCAAGAATCTTTCCCTTTTAGATGGGCAAAAGATGCAATCACATATCTCGGTGTGCAGATTCCAACCCGCCTATCTGATTTATACCAGAAAAATTTCCGCACTGCCCTTCTGAAAGCCCAAAAACACATGAGAGACTGGATGGGCTTGAATGTTTCATGGTTTGGGTGTTCTGCCTTGATCAAAATGATAATCCTCCCGCGTATTCTATATTTAGTCCAATCAATACCAATCCACCTACCCCCAAATTTTTTCTCGAGCTACCAAAAGCATGCTCCGCCTTTATTTGGAAAAATGCTCAACCACGCATCAAATACTCCCATCTAACACTTCACAAGACCAAAGGGGGTATTGGGCTGCCAGACCTTCACAAATATTACCTGGCATGTCATCTTACCAGGGTGGCGGACTGGAATATCCACTCTTCTAAAAAAAATGGGTTCATCTAGAAGACTCCTTCACTTCCAACCCCCTACATCTGATTCCCTGGCTTCCCCATAAACACTGGCCACCCGATATCTCTTCCCACCCACTTATCTATGCCTCCTTATTGGCATTCAAAAAAGCGTCACAGTCTAGATCTCTTGCACCCATACCGGGGCCCCTGACCACTCTCAGAGGGAATCCTGCTTTCCCGCCGGGAGAATCCCAACATTTTCTCCACCGGGAATGGCCATATGAAGACATTTTACCACTTCAGTTTTTCTCATATGGATCCCCCATCCCCATAGAGAAGCTAATTAGTATCTCCAAAACTGCCTCTTTCCCCTTTTGGACCTTTAGGCAAATACACCACTTTCTATCGACTCATACGCAACGAGCCAATTGGACAAGAAAGCTTACGCGTTTTGAAGACCTTTGCTATCGCAAAACACCACAACGTCACCTCATCTCCCTTCTCTACACACTCCTTTCCGAGGAGAATGAAACTATACTACATCCTTCACAGATAGCCTGGAATAGAGACCTCCAAACACCTCTTTCCGGAGAGGAATGGAAAACGGTATACGAATACTGTCACAAAGGCTCACTGAATGTCGCAATTCAAGAAAATTGCTATAAAGTAATAACGAGATGGTACAGGACACCATCTCGCCTTCACAAATTCTCTCCCTCCATTTCCAAGATATGTTGGAGATGTGAGAAAGCAGAAGGCACTATGATTCACATTTGGTGGGAATGCGATAAAATTCAACCTTTCTGGAAAGAGGTCCATAACCTTATAACACAGATCACCACATACTCACTAGACTACTCCCCAGCACAGTTTCTCCTTCACCATACTTCCCTAAGAAAAAAAAATACTACAAATCCTTAGCCATGCACATGGTTAACGCAGCTAAACTATGCATACTAAACCACTGGCGTTCCAAAAACGCGCCCTCTATCAGAGAATGGTTGACGAGAATCTCACACATAAAAAACATGGAAGAACTGATATACACATCCCAAAAGAGAATGCACAAGTTTACATTTACTTGGGCGTGCTGGAATCACTTTACCTCATCAGACCGATACCGTCAATATATACCATAAGAAAAGCCCTATAAGGATTGTATTCCTCCCTCGTTGGCTAACTGGTGGTCATAGAGAAAGATGGGGGGCGGGGCCACACGGGAACGACTTTTTAATCACTTCATAACATTACCTCTACCTTCTACACCCACTCCCCCCCGCTAGAGAGATCTCCCCCCTACCTTCTCCCTTTTACGGCTATCCTGGTCCCTTCCCTGTCCCCTTTCCTCTGTCTTTTCTCCTTATCCCGCCCCTATCCTATATCTCTTCTACTCTCAGTTCTTATTTCTTCCCGGTACGCATGGAGCTATATACATGGTGTTTTGTTTTGAACGAGACTCTTCCAAGCTCCAATTACTCGCACGACATTTAATATACCTGGTTGTCACCTATTACAATGTCTCAAGTTGTACGACATATAAGTACTATTTCAAAATTTAGCCGAGACTGTATATATACTATGACACTGATATGGTGACGTTACTGTATTTGTATTGCATATATGTATATTTTGTTATTCTTTAATAAAATAAAAACGTTTATGGAAAAAAAAAATAATAATATAACTTAGATTGCAAAATCTTCAGTTTTACTCAAATTAGTTGATGCAAAAATGAATACACCCCACAACAAAAACTACTCCATCTAGTATTTTGTATGACCTCCATGATTTGTAAGGACAACACCAAGTCTTCTAGGCATGGAATGAACAAGTTGGTGACATATTGCAACATCTATCTTTTTTCCATTCTTTAGAGCCGGTTCACACGGGGGCGACTTGTCAGGCGACCTAGCTGCCTGACAAGTCGCCTCCCGTTCTGTACAATGGAACCGTTCTAATCGGAGCGACGCAAGTCGCTCCGACTTAGAAGAAAGGTTCCTCTACTACTTTGGGGGCGACTTGCATAGACTTCTATACAGAAGTCGTCTTGCAAGTTGCCCTGGCAGTCGTGTGCAGGTCGCCTCTGTGAGGCGACCTGCAAGTCGTGCCGCTTCTAGTGTGAACCGGCTCTCAACCACCTCAATACTTGGCACTTTCACCCCCTTCCTGCCCAGGCCATTTTTCAGTTTTCAGCGCTGTCGCACTTTGAATGACAATTACGCGGTCATGTTACACTGCACCCTAATGACATTTTTATCATTTTTTCCCCACAAATAGAGCTTTCTTTTGGTGGTATTTGATCAGCTCTGTGTTTTTTATTTATTGCGCTATAAACAAAAGAAGAGGGACAATTTTGAAAAAACACAATATTTTTTACTTTTTGCTATAATAAATATCCAATTTTTTTTTTTTTTAAACAAATTTTTTCCTCAGTTTAGGCCGATATGTATTCTTCTACATATTTTTGGTAAAAAAAAATCGCGATAATATTGATTGGTTTGCGCAAAAGTTATAGCGTCTACAAAATATGGGATAGATTTATAGCATTTTTATTTATTTATTTATTTTTTACTAGTAATGACGGCGATCTGCGATTTTTATTGTGACTGCGATATTGCGGCGGACATATCGGACACTTTTGACACATTTTTGGGACCATTCACATTTATACAGCGATCCGTGCTATAAAAATGCATTGATTACTGTGTAAATGTGACTGGCAGGGAAGCGGTTAACACTAGGGGGCGATCGAGGGGTTAATGTGTGTCCTAGGGAGGTGATTCTAACTGTAGGGGGAGGGGACTCACTGGGGGAGGAGACCGATCGGTGTCTCTATGTACAAGGGACACTCCATCGGTCTCCTCTCCTCTGACAGGACGTGGATCTGTGTGTTTACACACACAGATCCATGGTCCTGCTCTGTTACCCGGCAATCGCGGGTGCCAGCGGACATTGCGGCCGCCGGGCACACGCATCGGGTCCCGAGCGACGCAGCGGGCACGCGTGCGCGCCCCCTAGTGGCTCGGGAGGGCGATCGCGTCATATGACGTCCGCCCAGAACAAGAGCTGCCTCGTCCCGCCGTCATATGACGGTGGGCAGTAGCTTAGTGATTAGGAAGGCCTTCTTTTAGAGGCTGGATGCTGGATGGAGAGTGATGCTCGTCTCTTTAGAATTTCCCATAGGTGTTGGATTGGGTTCATATCAGGAGACATACTTGGCCACTGAATCACTTTCACCTGGTTCTTCTTCAGGAAATGCAACAGTGGCCTTAGATGTGTGTTTTGGATCATTGTCATGTTGGAAAAGTGCACGATGACCAAGGGCACGGAGTGATGGTAGCATCTTCTCTTTCAGTATAGAGCAGTACATCTGTGAATTCATGATACCATCAATTAAATGCAGCTCCCCAACACCAGCAGCACTCATGCAGCAGCAGCCCCACAGAAGGACACGGCCACCATGTTTCACTGTAGGAACCATGCACTTTTCTTTGTATTCCACACCTTTGGGACGGCACACAGTTTTTTTGCGCAGTCGTGCGACCCTCTACCCAAATAAAATGTATGTCCTTTTTTTCCTACAAATAGAGCTTTTTTTTATGGTATTTGATCACCTCCGCAGTTTTAATTTTTTTACACTGTAAGCAATCGCAAAATGTATGCTCCCTGCTGTCTGGAGAACTGTGGCTCTGACTTAGCAGGGGGTGTTTCAGACCTCTGTAGAGAGATCGCTGCTTCCATAGAGAGATCAAGGGCCCTTCTCTGCAGCTGTATGATAAGAGCTGGGACTCAGACAGGGACTGCTGAAATTACTTTATTGTGACCAGGGTAAAAGAAGTACAGCTGGCTAAAGCGTTTTAGCCAAAAAAGACCTTAATCATAACTCATAGTGCCTTATCTGCAGCATGCTGGCAGAGGACAGGTTTCTCTATCCAGGCTGTGGCTGCTTTCTATAGAAAATGAATGTGTTACTAAACCCTCAACAGTAAAATCAGTCTGCATTATCAGTAAAGTATGCTTGTTATACTCACTATTGAACCTAAGGGGTTAATCCTGAACATTGTGTAAAAAGACTGTTTGATCCTGTCTTCTTTGATCCGCCCAATCTTTTACTGTCCCCAATCCATCTCTGGTAAGATAGAGCCTTTGCAGTCAATCTGCACATGCTCAGTTTGGTGTCTATTGCTAGAGAGTGCCAATCAGCACTGTCCAGACAGAGGGTCAGGGGTCCTGCAGCCTCATAGAACAGTCAGAGGAAAAGGAAAACTCCTCCTACAAACTTTAACCAGACACTAATGGAAGTCAAAAGACTGCTATATACTGCCGATGAGAAAAGGTATTTAGCAGTTTATATTTACTAAAATAATTGAATTTCCATGTTCTGTGAGAGATCAGATATAGTGAATGCAGGCTCCTAGGTTTAGTAAAACCTTCACTGTAAGACTTTGCACACCTTTTGCTTTGGAATGTACTTAGCTTACTTAAACTGAATGCTTATTTGAGTTGTAAACCTGAATTCCAGGAATTCAGCTACTTTGTAAAAACTGCAGGCATACCATAAGTTAAAGTGGAGCTCCACCCTAAAGGAAAGTTCCACTTTAAGCATTCCCCTCCCCCTCCTATGCCACATTTGGCATGTACTTTTTTTTTGGGGGGGGGGGGGGGGGAGCAGGTACCTAGTAGTATTTACAGGTACCTGCTCCCACTTCCGCTTGGGCCACCTAGGGGACTCGAGTGGAAGTACTCCTTTCCCTCTCTGCAATCTTCTGGGACACATCACAGGTCCCAGAAGATTGCACGACCATTGAGAAGGCACAGAGCAACTTGCAAATGCGCAGTGTACAACCAGCTGTGAATCCACAAGCTGCCACAGCCAAGTGCCCACACTTGTAATGCCGTCGCCGTGGAGAGGAGAGGGAGAGAGCCCAAGGTTCTGGCTGCGGCATAGCTGGACCATGGGATAGGTGATTGTGTGTTGATTAAATGTCAGCAGCTACACTTTTTGTATCTGCTGACTTTTAATAAACACAAATACGGCTGGAACTCCGCTTTAAGTCTAACAAGGTGCCTGCTGCCTCGTTAGATTTATCTCTTTTAACAACATATGTCAGGTTTTTTGTGTTCCGGGAAGATGTGCTCTGACGCTGCTCACTGTGGTCTCTGAAACTGGTACGTCTTCCCCTCCTTCTGTCCATTCACAGAAGTCTTTGTATTATGTGAACTCAGTTACAAAATACAAAGGCTTCTGTGAATGGGCAGCAGAGGGGTGGGGCAGGCATAGCATTTCTGTGTGCTTTTCTCCTCTCAAAGCCTGGGTGTGTCCTCTGGGAATGCAATAAACCTGTCACATACAGTATAAGTAACAGAAATAAGTTCCCGAGGTGACATGCACCTAAGTGGACTTAACTTACAGTGTGCCTATAATTTTTGCAAAGTTGCTGATTTCCTGGAATTCAGCTTTAAGGTTTAGTATACATAGACATCAGATTCAGAAGAAAGGCAAATACAGCATCCTTAAAGGAAAAAAAAATGTATTGAATCTGCATAGTATGCCAGACAGGTTTGAGAAACAGAAACTTTTTAGTATTGATATTCTGTACATCATATCGTATTCGAGAGACAGTAAGAAGTCAAACTAGGCCATGTCTGAGAATGCTTCTCCTGTATCACAAGCAGGGGTTCCCAAGTGCTGATCAATGGGACGGGGTGAACCAGCGCACTAAAACTGAAGGCTGAAGTAGGCTGTACTTCACTTTAAGGTTTGATTTTCATTCATGCCCAGAGCGTACCTTTAAGATGAAATGCTGTTCAAGGTCATTGTCTGATAAATCCATGGTAATTTATTTATGAAAGGAGGTCACTGTGGGAGACATTTTGCAAGAACTGCCCTAAGGGGTTAATTTGTATATATTTTTTTTTATGAGTATCATGTTTGAAAGTATCACGCATGGGGTTGGCCTAATTTATTTTTTTAATTAGTTTCTGGGCGTAAGGCAATTAGAATGTGTGTGCGTGTGTATTTAGAATGTGCTTAATTAAAAAGAGAATAAATTATATTTCATGTGTACATAATACACATTTTCTCAGCAAGTTACCCCGACGACGTGGAGGGTTTTAATTAATAACAGTCATAAAAAAAACTTTGAACAGCAGATTTCAAGACAAATAACTGAGCGGCCAAGAGTGCGGAGGCTTTTCTTCTGAGATTACAAAGGCTGCCTTGTGATTTATTCATAGTTAAAGTCATAGGGTCAGTCCATTTTTGATAGGTGCCGAAGAGTTACCTAGGGGCTCAACCACCCCCGCCCTCCCCCCCTCTTCTTCGTCCCCAGATTCCCCCAAATGGGCTGTTATGCTGACTTTATATTAATATACTTACCTTTTTTGAGGTCTTCAGGTCAGTCATAGGACATGTGGGATGCTCTTCCTCTCAAGTCCGCTCCCGGTAATGGGAGGCCTTCCAGATGCAGAGATTGTCAATTCTTGCACTCTTCATTAATAGTATCATCAGATTATTGCCGGTCATACTTTTGGGTCACCGATAGCAAATTCTCAGGATTCATAAATGCCCCCTTGGACTTCCTTTGTCCTTCCCCCTTCCCTTTTGTCTTTACTCCCTTAACCCTCTAGTCCCAGTCCCAACCACCTTGGCACCAAGGGCCGACTTTGTGGAAGACAACCACTCCATGGACGAGAGGGGAGGGGGGGTGTTGGGGGTGCAGACTGTCACCTCAAGGGATGGGGGGGGAGTGTAACCTGTCACCTGAAGTCAGTTCAGTTAGAACGTCTTCATGGTTGATTGTAGTCCACATCAAGATTGTACTCTGAAACGCATTGGGTAAAAAGAGGACTTCATATGTGTTTACAAATATGGTGACAATATCAGAAACTGTTTAAACTTTTTTGAGGTCTTCAGGTCAGTCATAGGACATGTGGGATGCTCTTCCTCTCAAGTCCGCTCCCGGTGATGGGAGGCCTTCCAGATGCAGAGATTGTCAATTCTTGCACTCTTCATTAATAGTATCATCAGATTATTGCCAGTCATACTTTTGGGTCACCGATAGCAAATTCTCAGGATTCATAAATGCCCCCTTGGACTTCATTTGTCCTTCCCCCTTCCCTTTCGTCTTTACTCCCTTAACCCTCTAGTCCCAGTCCCAACCACCTTGGCACCAAGGGCCGACTTTGTGGAAGACAACCCCTCCATGGACGAGAGGGGAGGGGGGGTGTTGGGGGTGCAGACTGTCACCTCAAGGGATGGGGGGGAGTGTAACCTGTCACCTGAAGTCAGTTCAGTATGAACGTCCTCATGGTTGACTGTAGTCCGCATCAAGATTGTACTCTGAAACGCATTGGGTAAAAAGAGGACTTCATATGTGTTTACAAATATGGTGACAATATCAGAAACTGTTTAAACATTCCATCATTTCATATCTATATATGTACAATTTTAGTGACTATGTCTCATCATTAATAAATAATTTTTTGTATTAAAAACACTTTGTATACTCCTTCAACTATACTTCTATGTGCCTTTAAAGTCCACTTCAGGGGACATTTTCTCTCTGATCTCAATACTGGATGTGGCACCAGATTGGCATAATATTACCGTTCGTTTATCTGTTGAACGTCCTCAGCAAGGTATATGGCCCAATCTCCGGTAAATTAGTGTGTAAATTTCCCATAGTCCTATATACAACCAATTATAATATGTGTCATATTGTTCATAAAACTACAAAAGTCCGTACATCCACAGGAAGGAATGGTGTATCAAGAGAGCACTAGGTGGGCAGCTCCTCCCAGAGACAGGAAAGGATCTCTGTAAGACAACAAAAAAACACACTGGGGGCACCTCTAAGTGCAATATCTATAAGAACTTTAATTGAGCAGCCAAATAAGCACTCATGTGTTCCATAAGAATGTGCATATCTAGTAATATCAACAGAGGGGTCGTCCAGGTTCCAGGTCCGTTGTCAGCCACCACTGGTGGTGTCGGATGGTGCGAGCCGGGTCGCCACTCATGTGACAACAATGCAGTGATCAGTGCTTAAAAAAATGCACTGTCGTTGTACTAATGACATCGGCAGGGAAGGGGTTAACATCAGGTGCGATCAAAGGGTTAAATGTGTTCCCTGGGAGTGTTTTCTTGCTGTGTGGAGGATGGTTTAACTGTAGGAAGACAGAGATCCGTGTTCCTGCTTAGCAGAAACACAAGATCTCTGTCTTCCTTACCTAGCAGAACAGCAATCTGCTTTGTTTACATAGGCAGACTGCCGTTCTGCCTCTCTTGGAACGATCCCCGGGTGCCCGGCGGACATCGGGGTCAGCTGTACCCGCTAATTGGCTCCCGCTATATCCAATCACAGCAGGAGCGGGTCAGCGGGAGGCGCGAGTTGCGCGATTTTCCGCTTAAGGGCCACCCTGCCGCAGTATATGTACATATGGCGACCCTTAAGCGGTTAAGGCACTTTGTCATGGTGTCTTGTTTTTTTTTTAATTTATTTTTTTACTTGTAGATGTTGTTTATAAATACACTAGCAAGTTCAAGTCAAACTCCAGCTAACACTTTATAAGCAGTTAAAGGACACAGTTTTTTCCTTTTGGGATAAAGGCTTTACAATAAAAAAATAAATAAAATCAGATCATTGCAAGCACCCCTGCCAGTGATAAATGGTTTGTCTCATCTTCTCTGTAACCAATACATTCTGTTGGAGAGCTTGTTCTTTTGAAAAACAACATACATGCTGGCTGGATCACCGGGTGAATATAGAAGAAAGAAAGCCTAAAAAAGAAAATGAATGCAGCCATCACGTGTAGGAAATGGTAAACTGTAATATAATAAAGGTTTGCTTTTTGGTTCAATACAGCTTTAAAAAATATCACCATGGCCCTGCTAAATAAACCATACTATATTGTTCATATCTATAAAAGATGTATAGCCTCAGTGGTTATTATCCATGGGGAAATAGGAAATCCCCCCCCCCCCCCATGGACGATAAACACTGAGGCTATACATATTTTATAGATATGAACATTAAAGTATGGTTTATTTAGCAGGGCCCTGCCAATGTTTTTAACCTTTTTATAGAGTGTTAAGATTGTTTTTCTTTTTCTCTTATGTGTGTCTTAAATATGATAAGATTATACAGTATTGCTATTATATTTTTTGAAGTATATAACATGCATTATAAGCAACAGTATCAGAGGCCATATGTTTTTTCTCATTATGGTGTGACGGCTGCATTTATTTTCTTCTTTCAATCCTCTTTTACTTTATTTTCACCTGGTAATCCTACAAATAACACACTTCCTATCCCTGGGTGGGTATGTCACTCCTCCACTGTATCTATGGAAGATGGGAGAAAGTTGTAGAAAGTCAACCATCACTGCAGCCCTCCACCAGTCGGGGCTTTATGGCAGAGTGGCCCGACGGAAGCCTCTCCTCAGTGCAAGACACATGAAAGCCCACATGAAGTTTGCTAAAAAAAACACCTGAAGGACTCTAAGATGGTGAGAAATAAGACTCTCTGGTCTGATGAAACAAAGATAGAACTTTTTGGCCTTAATTCTAAGTGGTATGTGTGGAAAAAAACAGGCACTGCTCATCACCTGTCCAATACAGTCCCAACAGTGAAGCATGGTGGTGGCAGCATCATGCTGTGGGGGTGTTTTTCAGCTGCAGGGACAGGATGACTGGTTGCAATCGAGGGAAAGATGAATCCAGCCAAGTACAGGGATATCCTGGACGAAAACCTTCTCCAGAGTGTTCAGGACCTCAGACTGGGCCAAAGGTTTACCTTCCAACAAGACAATGACCCTAAGCACACAGCTAAAATAACGAACAACTCCCTGACTGTTCTTTAATGGCCCAGCCAGAGCCCTGACTTAAGCCCAATTGAGCATCTCTGGAGAGACCTAAAAATGGCCGTCCACCAACGTTTACCATCCAACCTGACAGAACTGGAGAGGATCTGCAAGGAGGAATGGCAGAGGATCCCCAAATCCAGGTGTGAAAAACTTGTTGCATCTTTCCCAAAAAGACTCATGGCTGTATTAGATCAAAGGGGGCTTCTACTAAATACTGAGCAAAGGGTCTGAATACTTAGGACCATGTGATATTTCAGTTTTTCTTTTTTAATAAATCTGCAAAAATGTCAACAATTCTGTGTTTTTCTGTCAATATGGGGTGCTGTGTGTACATTAATGAGGAAAAAAATGAACTTAAATGATTTTAGCAAATGGCTGCAATATAACAAAGAGTGAAAAATGTAAGGGGGTCTGAATACTTTCCGTCCCCACTGTATATTTTTTGACGTATATAACATACATTATATGCAACAGTATAACAGGACATATGTTTTTTTCTCATTATGGTGTGACGGCTGCATTTATTTTCTTCTTTCAATCTTCTTTTGCTTTATTTTCACCTGGTAATCCTGCAAATAACACACTTCCTATCCCTGGGTGGCTTTGTCACTCTTCCACTGTATCTATGGAGGGAGCCATGGTTGGCACCCTAAGCTGCTCTCCTGATTTGGACTAGAAAATATGTTCATATCTCCAGTACATGGGGGGCAGGGCTTTTGGGTATTAACAGAAGAAAGAAAGGAAGATACTCTTTAGTGTGCCTCACAGGAAGTGATAAGTACACAGCTTTTTCTGGTAGGATCAGCACATCAAACCCAAGAAGGGTTTCATTATTGGCTATTAACCATGTTAAGATCAGGCATTTGCTGACAGATTTTGTTTACAAGTAAAAATCATATTTTTTTATAGAAAATTACTTAGAAAACCCCCCCCCCCCCAATATTATACATAGATATATATATAGATATATATATCTATATATATATATATATATATAGATATATATATCTATATATAAATCTATAGATAGATAGATAGATAGATAGATAGATAGATAGATAGATAGATAGATAGATAAATAGATAGATAGATCGATCTATATCTATATATCTATATGTATATAGATATATAGATATATATAGATATAGATAGTATAGATATAGATCTATCTATCTATCTATCTATCTATCTATCTATCTATCTATCTATCTATCTATCTATCTATCTATCTATCTATCTATCTATCTATCTATCTATCTATCTATCTATCTATCTATATATATATATATAGATTTAGATATATCTATATCTATATCTATATCTATATCTATATATATATAGAGAGAGAGAGACATATCTATATATATATAGATATATATAGATATATATATATATCTATATATATATATATATATAGATCTATATAGATATATATTTCTATATATCTATATAGATCTATATATATATTAGCAGAGACGCAGGAGAATAAAATGGCAGCCATTGCAATATATTATGTCACACTGTATTTGTGTAGCGGTCTTTCTAACGCAATTCGTTTCAAAAAAATACACTTTAATGAATTTTTTAAAAAAATTTAAAAAAACACTAAAGTTAGCCCAATTTTTTTGTATAATGTGAAAGATGATGTTATGCCAAGTAAATAGATACCTAATATGTTATGCTTTAAAATTATGCACGCTCATGAAATGCCGACAATCATTATAGTGAGAGCAATAATTCTAGCACAGGACACCCTCTGTAACTCTAAACAGGTAACCTGTAAAAATGTTTAAAACATTGCCTATTGAGATTTTTAAGTACCTTAGTTTCTCGCCATTCCACGAGCGCAATTTTATAGCGTGACATGTTAAGTATTTATTTACTCAGTGTAATATAATCTTTCACATTATAGAAAAAAATTAGGCCAACTTTACTGTTTTGTTTATTTTTTTTTTTGTTTGTTCATTAAAGTGTATTTTTCCCCAAAAAATTGCGGTTGAAAGACTGCTGCGCTAATACAGTGTGACATAAAATATTGCAACGACCACCATTTTATTCTCTAGGATCTTTGCTAAAAAAAAATATATATTATACAAATAAGTTGCGCTCATATAACATGAGTGATCGCTTGCTGTATCTGGAGGGCTTCAGGAAGAAGGTTAGACCCTGCAGAGGGCTAAATCTGCTGGCGCATATGACTTTGTTCTTTAGGGGGTCCACCAGTTCGGTGCGCCCCTTAGACCAGACTTTTCATCTCCAGTCGGGATACTGTGGAGGAGTCCTTGCTGTATCTGGAGGGCTTCAGGAAGACGGAGGTTCGTTAGACCCTACAGAGGGCTAAATCTGCTGGTGCATATGACCTTGCTCTTTAGGGGGTCCACCAGTTTGGGTTAGGGTCCCCACACACCGAGTAGAGTTTTTTCTTTCGATTCAGAAATCCCCCCCCTTCTCTTCTCTCTCTTGGTGAAGGTGGAAGGAATCTGAACTTTATCACGTTATTGGAATTATCATCTTCCACACTGCTGATTCTTTTTCTGTTATGTGGACTTAATTGTCATTTTTTACTTTTACTGATGAAGAGTTTGTTATATAGACTTTTACATACAGACTTCCTTATTTCTAGCTTTCACTTATTGTTTTTTCACTTATAGGGCGTACACACGGTCGGACTTTGTTCGGACATTCCGACAACAAAATCCATGGATTTTTTCAGACGGATGTTGGCTCAAACTTGTCTTGCATACACACGGTCACACAAAGTTGTCGGAAAATCCGATCGTTCTGAACGCGGTGACGTAAAACACGTACGTCGGGACTATAAACGGGGCAGTGGGCAATAGCTTTCATCTCTTTATTTATTCTGAGCATGCGTGGCACTTTGTCCGTCGGATTTGTGTACACACGATCGGAATTTCCGACAACGGATTTTGTTGTCGGAAAATTTTATCTCCTGCTCTCCAACTTTGTGTGTCGGAAAATCCAATGGAAAATGTCCGATGGAGCCCACACACGGTCGGAATTTCCGACAACATGCTCTGATCGGACATTTTCCATCGGAAAATCCGACCGTGTGTACGGGCCATTAGAATGTTTTGCACTTGATCATTGCACTATGAGCGCAACTTATTTGTATACAATTTATTTTAGCTATATATATGTATGTTTTAACTCTAGCGCGGTATAACTTTACATTTTCTCCAAAAAAATATATATATAGTGTTTGGGGGTTCTAAGTAATTTTCTAGCAGAAAATACAGATTTTTACTTGTAAACAACAAATGTCAGAAAAAGGTCTGGTCTTACTTGCCAACCACTACGCAAAATTAAAATATCAGTTTTAAGTGGAGTTGACCATTGACAAAGCATGTCAGCCATATTGACTGAGGTGCCTGCTAACCCGAGTGAAAAAAGGTTCATCAAGTTATAATACATGAAAACTGACTGTCAAGCTCACAAAACCTATTTACCGAAAGCTGCAGCTTTGACCTGGAATGGGCGCATTGTACATCGCCGAACGTTGACAGGATTCAAAATCACTGAATAAAGAGTGTTCCAGATGAAAATGACTTTTTGGTCCTAACATAGGAAAAAAAAAATCATAAAGGTTTATAAAACAGAAAATCGGGAGCCTTGGACTTTATTTAGAAAGTTTGAGCTCTTTCCTATTAGCATATAAAAGTGTTTATAGATTAATGCAACCTGTTGACAGAATAGAAATTGCTTCCTTGTGAGAAGGATTTATGGATTTTGGAAGCCAGCGGTCTCTGCACGCTCGCTTCTCTTTTCCCCTGCGCTCTTTAGAAGGGATAGGGCAGATATGGAAACCGGCTTGATAATCTGCCAGATAGAGCCGTACAGTGTTGTGACCTTTCTTAAAGGAAATGTCCCTTCATGCCCCAAGGATTTGCTCAGCTCTTCTATAAATACTCAAAGAGATTTGCTTTTTACTCACAGCATGGAGATACCAAGTATATTAATAAAGATCCACAGCAGTGACTGATAGTGATTATATAGAGAGTGGACATGGAACTATAAGTGCAACCATAACTACCGAACAGGGAAGCAAAGTGAGAGGAATAACTAATTACATTAAAGAGATATTAAAGGCTGTTTTTTTAGGAAAATGTATCTGTAACGGGCAGCAATTTCCACTGCAAAGCATGCACCTGTTACCGAAATGATCGCCAACAGCAATCCTCCCTTATACACATGAACACCGATCCATCCGCAAGACACCACAAGTCCCGTTCTTCCGCCGGTTGCGTGCACCAAAGGGAAATCCCAGCCGAGCCCCAACATGTAGCGTTCACCCCCGCAAGGGTCACTTATTTGTCCCAGGTTCCTTTCACAGATTAGTGCAACAGCAGCCAGGCACACAGCAACAATCAGTCTTCTTGCTCATTGGACAGTCTAGGGGTTGCCTTTTTTATATTTATTGCTGAACAAACTTGGGAAGGGCATAGGGAGCTGTGGGATACTCCATTAGCACAGAACAGTAATGACAGGACACTCTTCACCCTGTTGCTACTTAGGGCAGTCCCTTTAATAATGGCTCAGAAAATAGACAGCACTGAGACACCATCAAAAATATCCCAGGCCAGGCCATCACTAGTACAGATACACAAAGGATAGAAATAGCAACAGTCACTAAGATCCTGCACCAAGGTCTGTACTCAGTGTCCCTGGATACTTGATGCCTCTTTCAATATCAAACAGACATCTCTCCAGAGAACTCTCCAGACCAGATCCTCAGCTTTAGCATAGCTGGGACCTCGATGAGCACATGTAGAACTTCAGCTGGATTGCCTGGAAGGGCAGGGAACTTCTCCTCCTGGACAAGCACAGGGCTGCTCCAGACCCCAAACTATTTATGCATTCCCCAGTCACCTACTGGGCACTCTCCCCCAGGGATTGACTAAGAAAAGATAAATATTCAAGCTGCTTGACTCCTCCCAACCCACTATATTCTGGAATCCTCCAGAGGACAGGGGGGAGCAATCAAACCTGCAGCCTGCAAAGCCCAGAGCAGCTGAAAACAATCACAAACTGATCCATTGATTACAGGGGAGCCAAAAAGAAACTAAATTTACCTAGCCTATTCAGTAACCTACCTAGGAGGGTACAACATTTAATCAAAATAAAAAAGTATTGCATAGAGTGGTCCCTTGCCTCATCTTCTGGAGTCCCCCCAAAAAAAGAAGGAATGCCTTCTGGTGGATAGCGCCCAGTGATGGATGGTGGCGATGGGCCCTCTTGGGGATTGAGGTACTGCATTTTCTGTGCCACCTTGCAGTCATTTCAGCATGCAGACTTGGATAAAAAGAAAGGAGTGCCCTGTGTCCAGAGAAATGCAACCACTAAAGTATGGTTCATAGACATTTATTAAAAAAAAGTAGCAGCACATACATCAAGTCAACGCGTTTCAGGGATTAGACTCCCCCTTCTTCAGGGCTGTTGCTGCGTACTATTTAACAGGAACAATTCCCATGAATGGTTACGTTGGATCAATGTTTTAGAAACCAGGATGGCAGGATGCCCGCTTTACTTGCATAGGCAATTAGTTGCTGCCAATTGACCATTGAAACAGACCGGATGGTTCGGCTCCACTCCTCATCACAGCATTTGATTGACAGCAACAGGAGCCAATGGCTCATGCTGCTATCAATCTGCCAGAGAGGAGGGACAGAGCTGGGAGAGCCTCGGCTCTCATGCACAACACTGGATCGTGAATAAGCTCAGGTAAGTATGGGGGGGGGATTCTGTTACACAGAAGATTTTTTTAACTTGATGCATAGAATGCATTAAGGTAAAAAAAAAAAACTTTAGGCTTTAGAACCACTTTAAGCAGTTTCAAAGATATATACAGTTTTAATAACACATGCTAAATTTGAAAAACTGAATCCAGGCGTTAATATTTGTTCATCATCATCATCATCACTAAGGGGTTAACTGTAAAAGTAAATCTTGTTTTTTTTTTATGTTTTGAAGTAAACTGAAGAATTAGACCATCCTTTACAACATGCTTGTACATTATGGCACACTTACCTCTTTTATCAGTGACAGGTCCAGCCTCTAGTCACTGATCTGTCTAACACAACCGCAATCTCCCTCGCCGCTTCTTCCTCCAACGCTCCTCTGCAGTCATTGGATGGCTACTGATAAGGTAACTCCTGTTCATCATATTCAGCACTCAGCTCTATTCTTGTGCAAAAAATTGCTAGGAGCCTGAAGGAAAGTTTGGGCAAAAGAGACTTTGCATGTCTCTTTTATTAATGAACTGCAAATGCTAGCAATTTTTAATGTGGGGCTTTAATTCCAAATTAAATATTGTGTTTTAATTACATAGAGTATGGAAACATGCAGCTTTCTCTTTAGAAAATGTGCAATAGGCATCCAAAGTGTGCCAAATCACCATCCACCAAAATTCCATGTATTAAATATAGATATATATTTTTTTAAAACAAATGTTTTCTAAAAAAAAAATGGACATTAAGAAAAAAGAACATTAAAAAGACATAAAGTGAAAAATATGAATTTAAAATACATTTACAAAAAAAAAGTAGTTTTCCTTTTAAAGAGAGGTTTTGCCTGCAAGCAGTATCCTTGATAGGGTTCCTTGCCCAGGGAAGGTGGCAGGCTATGGTTATATTCCCTGCCAGCACCATTAAACAACGCAGTCCTCAATTTTTCTAATATGTCTTCAAATTGTATTATTTGCAAGTCATGTTTATGTGATTAATGAGCTGCGATGCCTTATCACGAACATGATAATGATAAGTACATATCACTTAATGCACTCAGACACAAAATGTTGCCCTCTGGATTCCAATCGTGCTATATTGTTGCAAAGAAATGTTAATGTCTAACTAATAACAGAAACGAGCTGTGAAGTGACAACGACTCTTGTGTTAGAGTAAATTGGGATGGAAATTTCAATTTATATACTGTACAGGATGCCAAGGATGGGTTCTGGACGGGTGCTATATGGCACCAATATTTGGGTTATGGTCCCTTTAAGGGGTCTCAGGGTAGTCATGTAAAGGAGAGCAGTGACTCTCAGTATTAGTAGAGACTAGGAATGCACCAATACCATTTTTTTTTTCAATGAGTACAAGTACCGATACTTTTTTTTTAGTACTCGCCGATACCAGTTACCGATACCTACCGCAACTGTTTTGTTTTAACTTCAGCTGTCAGCAATGGTACAAAGCATTGAAAAGTTATTTACAAATGAAATAAATAGATTTTTTTTTTAAATTTAGCACTTTTTCAATGTGAAATGTGTAAATATATATATATATATATATATATATATATATATATATATATATATATATATATTTATGGGTGGAGCCCTATGTCCGATATGGACATAGATAACATTTGTAGTTAACATAAAACTTACCATCGGAAATAGACCTGGAAGTGTGGACTTACCATATGAAATGGACCTGAAAGTGTGCCTTGGTCTGCTGGTCGGTATGCCAGAATAAGGGGGCATACCCTAGTTTAAGAAATGATTATTCTGTAGAGAGAAATGAATGAAATGAATGAAATGAAATGAATGCCTTGAAATGGGGATGGGAGGGTGGGTATCGCGCACAGGAAACCGACAAGCACCACAGGTGAGCGGGCTGCTTAAATACCCCCCGGGCTCCTCCCATAAATTCAGGCCACCATACTGGCCTTCCTACTTATGGGTGGAGCCCTATGTCCGATATGGACATAGATAACATTTGTAGTTAACATAAAACTTACCAAAGAAAGTGTGCCTTGGTCTGCTGGTCGGTATGCCAGAATAAGGGGGCAAAAACATTCAGGTAGGGGTGTGGTTTTATTACAGAGAACTTTACACAGAACTTGGCCTGCGGGATAGCTGCGGGTAAACTCGCTGGGCCGCCAGAACCCGTGATAGGCCAAGTAAATGGCTGCTTGTATAACCAAACTGGGTAGAAGGCCCAATAGCGTACTGGTTAATATAGTAGACATGTCCCAGAAGATGGCAGCCTGGAACGAACATGCAGTGGACATTAAACTGGTGTTGCCAAGATAATTACACCAGCATGCGCAGGAAGGACATCACAGAGCGATGCGGGCCTGGCTTCATTAAGAGGCTCGCCTTGGACCGGATGTCGGTGGAAAAGCCACGGCCTGTCCTGTCCAGATAGGACCCTAGAGTTAAGCGGTTGCCATGACCGGGTGTAACTTGAAGAGGGAGGAAGTCCGGGTAAACCCGGGGTTTTAGGAGTGTCTCTGGGGGCCATGTACTTGTAAACCGATGATGGCCAAAAATTGCCGCGATGCCTGTGGTGGCTGTGGCATCTGTCGTTACCTGGGGTGACAAGGGCGACGTAGGTGATAAGACCCTAGAGTTAAGGTATAATCATTGATACACCGATCCACGTAGTACGGGACCATCCGACATTGATAGGTCCACATTCTTAGGAAAGACTGCAGCTACTTGTTAGTACACACCCGTGTATGGGTGAAGTTTTGGGGAACTAACCTGATACGGGTCAATTTGTCAAGGGGGAGGCTGGCCTGTGTGGTGTTCGTTAATTCGGAGGAGGTTATTGTAGACCTCGGTTCCGGATTATTGAGTTTTTTTAGACTATAAGCTGAAGGACATAATGGTATTACCAGCGAGTCAAGTTGTGTCTACGTAGTACCTGGCTGCCTGTGCCAGTAAAGTGAATTTGTTAGGCCGTAGAAAACCACAGAGGGCCAGGTAGATGGCTGCTTGTATGACTAGACTGGGGAATGTCTGAGGTTTTGACATGTCCCTGAAGACGGCAGTTGTGATGGGCAAGCATTTGCCGTTTAGCTATGGGCTGATGCTTCTGGACGCCACGTAGAAAGGATCCTACTGTATGCGCCGTAAACACGGATGACTCTCTGGGGTCCAGTGAGGGTGAGAAATGCTGGATGTTGGCTAGGTATAGCCTGATGATGTTATGAGGAGCCAGCTGTGTGTGGCAATACGATACCTGGTGCGGGGTGGAACCTGAACTCAACTGACCTAAGCGAGAAATGACACAGAAATTGATGAGTGGCTCGTATGAAATGCCACTGGAGACAAGTGGCCGATTAAGTGCCACTGAAGAATGATGTGTGACTGATTGTGTGCCACTGGAAATGTGTACTGATTGCAAGAAGTCATGCTAAGATGCGAGCCCTGCAATGATTGCAAGAGTTGTGCTTAAATACGTGTTTGCAACAATTGCCAGGGAGTTTGTGTCAATGGTGATGTGTTTGCCGTGACTGCAAGAAGTCCGTATTACTGCATGTGCTTACACGGGCTGCAAGGGGTTATACTTGGATGCGTGTTTGCAACGATTATAAGTTGTGTTTGGATGCGTGCTTGCCATGATTGCAAGAAGTTATGCTTGGGTGTGTCCCTGCAACATTTTGCAAGAAGTTGTGACTGAATGCGTGCTTGCAATGATTGCAAGAAGTTATGCTAAGATGCGTGTCTTGTAATGATTGTAAGATTTGTGCTTGAATGTGTGCTTGCAACGATTGCAAGGGAGTTCCTGTCGGTGGAGATGTGTTTGTAGTGACTGTGAAAAGTTCGTATTGTTGCATGTG
This sequence comes from Aquarana catesbeiana, assembly GCF_042186555.1. Classification (NCBI taxonomy): domain Eukaryota; kingdom Metazoa; phylum Chordata; class Amphibia; order Anura; family Ranidae; genus Aquarana; species Aquarana catesbeiana. The sequence goes on along the minus strand of NC_133334.1, from coordinate 33,635,830 downwards.
CTTGCAAGACTGCAAGAGTTTAAGCTTGGATGCGTACTCGCAACGATTGCAAGAAGTTTATGCTTGAATGCATGCCTGCAACGTTTGCAAGAAGTTTTATGATTGGATGCATGTTTGAAATGATTGCAAGAAATTGTGCTTGGATGTGTGCTAGCAACGATTGCAAGACGTTCTGTTTGGATGCGTACTTGCAACGATTGCAAGAAGTCATGATGGAATGTGTGCTTGCAACAATTGCAAGAAGTTATGTTTCGATGTGTGCTTGCAATGAAATGCAAGAAGTTGTGTTTGGATGCGTATTTGCGACGATTGCAAAAAGTTATACTTGGATGTGCTGTGACTATGAGGGGGTATAGTAGCGAGGCGAAGGTTTCAACGAATGAATCGGGACCATGTCTAAAAATAAAGTATAGTGTAGTTCCTCGCGCTAAATCGAGTAAATAGGTGGTATAGATGTAACAGTGGCGAACTAAACTAATATATGTGCAAATTGGTGTAAATGAGGGGTGATGATATCTTAATAGATAGCAGCAAAATCTAAAGTGTTCACTTTCACTCAACGAAATAGAATAAAAAATGATTTCGCGCTTAAAATCTATCTCCTCCAAGTAAAGTGCATAAGATGATACCAAATATATAAACGTGCAATATCTAAAGGTGCTCCATAGTGCAACAATACATCAAAGTGCTATGTGCATAAAATTAATAAACATTAATCATAATTGATACAAAGTTCATATTGTGAATCAATATTAAAAGTCTATGTAGTGCTGTTCCACTGGGGTCATATGAAAAGGGTGAAAAAGTGAAAGATGATCTTAGATTTTGTGATCCGGTGACACCGGGCTCTCTGGACTCTCACCTTAAATAAAATTGATAAGGGCATCAAAACCAGGTTCTCTGTTCTTGGTAATACAATGATGTAAAAATGGGATTTCTCTGGTGTTGTAGCGGTCTCTCTGCTTAGCAATACCTGTGAGATGTAGGGATAGAAGGGGAGTTGCCCACCTGGGCTCCACCAGTCCGGTGGTGTGAACAGGAAGGGGAGAGAGAAAAGATGCCTCCAATGGTGTAGTAGGTTTAAACAAGTGACTATTTATTAAAAGATAAAGTGGTCTCTTACATATAAACAAATTAAAAATAGCTTTAGAAGTAAAAGAATTGAGGAACGGCGTTTGAGACGCCTCCTTACTGGTTTCCGGTTTCGTCTGTGCTCGGCCACGCCCTACGCGTTACGTCAGACAACCTTCTCGGACCAATCCGGTTCCCCAGTTGAAGTCACGAGCGGTGACGTAACGCGTAGGGCGTGGCCGAGCACAGACGAAACCGGAAACCAGTAAGGAGGCGTCTCAAACGCCGTTCCTCAATTCTTTTACTTCTAAAGCTATTTTTAATTTGTTTATATGTAAGAGACCACTTTATCTTTTAATAAATAGTCACTTGTTTAAACCTACTACACCATTGGAGGCATCTTTTCTCTCTCCCCTTCCTGTTCACACCACCGGACTGGTGGAGCCCAGGTGGGCAACTCCCCTTCTATCCCTACATCTCACAGGTATTGCTAAGCAGAGAGACCGCTACAACACCAGAGAAATCCCATTTTTACATCATTGTATTACCAAGAACAGAGAACCTGGTTTTGATGCCCTTATCAATTTTATTTAAGGTGAGAGTCCAGAGAGCCCGGTGTCACCGGATCACAAAATCTAAGATCATCTTTCACTTTTTCACCCTTTTCATATGACCCCAGTGGAACAGCACTACATAGACTTTTAATATTGATTCACAATATGAACTTTGTATCAATTATGATTAATGTTTATTAATTTTATGCACATAGCACTTTGATGTATTGTTGCACTATGGAGCACCTTTAGATATTGCACGTTTATAAATCGGGACCATGACTGAGCTTCGAAGGAAGACATGGTGTGACCCCCCCCCTTTTTTTTTTTTTTGACTGACCTGGAGGAAATGACAGAAGAGAACCGGTGGAGGGTTTGACTACCTGGTTTGAAAGGTAAATTGTAACATGTTTAAGCGACAGGTGCCTGGCATTAAATAAATGAGTGAACTGTTTGTTCCCTGACCGAGGCACGAATCGGTGTGCCATGACTGCGCCAATGAGGCCACGCCAACTGGGGTTTGCCAGGATGAATCGATGTCTGACGGATGCCCTGAACTTGAATCGGGGTGCGGCAACGAAATAAATGAAATGTTTGCCTTAGAGTGAAATGAATGAAAAATGTTTCGCCATGACAGAGGCACGAATCGGTCGTGCCGCAGCTGCAACTGACAGCGACCCAGACTCTGGAGCATGTACTGAAATGAGGCAAAAGAAACGCTGGTGCATGCCGGAATACATTGGTGCATCACGGATGCGACTGGATTTGAATTGGAGTGTGGTATGTAACCGTGAAATGTTTGCCCTGGCAAAGGCACAAATTGGTTATGCCGCAACTGATAGCTAACCAAGTTCTGATGCAGGTGTTGGCTGAGGCCCAAACGTTTTATTTATACTACTTTATTTATATATACATACATATATATATACGTACATACATACACACATGATTTTTTTTTTTTTGTATATATATATGTATATATACATACACATACACTTTTTTTTTTTTTTTTTTCGACTGCGACAAATGACGAGTCGGACTATGGAGTACGAATGAAATGAGGCCAAGACAACTGGGGCGCGCCGGGACGAATCGGTGCATCTCAGATGCTACTGGATTCGAATCGGGGCGCGGTACGTGACAGTGAGATGAGTGAAATGATGAAATGAATGAAATGATTTGTCATGGTAGAGGCACGTGCCATGACAGAGGCACGAGTCGATCATGTCGCGATTGCAACTGACAACGACCGGACTCCGGAGCATGTACTGAAATGTGGCTGAAAATACCTGGGGCACGCCGGGACGAATCGTTGCATCATGGATGCGACTGGATTCGAATCGAAGCGTGATTTGTGACAGTTGAAATGATTACCATGACAGAGGCACGAATCGGTGAGCCACAAACTACGACTGACAACGAACCGGACTCTGGAGCATGTCCAGAAATGAGGCCGGGCCCTGGGGCACGCCGTAACGAATCGGTGCATCGAAGATGCGACTGGATTCGAACCGGAGCGCGGTAAGTGCAGGTGTAACATTTGTTGCCATGACAGAGGCGCGAATCGATCATGCCGCTATAGCGACTGACTGCGAATCAGACTCTGGAGCATGTACTGAAATGTGGCCAATACCTGGGGCACGCCGGGACGAATCGGTGCATTTCCATGCGACTGAATTCGTAACGGAGCGTGATACGTGGCATGAAAAACCATGACAGAGGTACGAATCAGTGAGTCGAAAGCGACTGACAATGACGTGACTCTGGAGCATGTACTGAAATGAGGCCGTAACTACTGGGGCACACCGGAGCGAATCGGTGCATCTTTAGATGCGACTGGATTCGAACCGGAGCGCGGTACGTGACTGAAATGAGAAATGATTGAAATGGTTTGAAATGTTAGAAATGTATTTAGAAATGTTCAAAAAATGAGAAATGATTGGTATCGAACTGACGTGGTTCGATAAGGAATTGCGAATCGCTACGGCTGTTTGCTGACGCCTGGTAATAATTAGACATGCCTAAAATGAAGCGACGTCTATGTCGCGGTGGTTTTTTCAGATAACGAGAAATGGTAACATAACGAAAGTGCGAGTGGTATGCATGCGGTTACGTTCGAAAATTGCGAGTGACTCGTAAGTTTGATATCACGGTTTAGTGACATGATATCTAACAATGCGTAAAAAACAAAGTCCGACGGGACCCTACCTGCGACAGCCAAGTCAGACGCGCGGTACAAACTACGAATCGGTAACACAGACTTCGAAACTCTCGAGCACGGAAATTTGCGAAAACGGGAACTTGCAAGACAAGAACTAGCGGACGCTGGCATTCGAATCGTCGGCCTAGTGACGTATATCGCGCACAGGAAACCGACAAGCACCACAGGTGAGCGGGCTGCTTAAATACCCCCCGGGCTCCTCCCATAAATTCAGGCCACCATACTGGCCTTCCTACATATATATATATATATATATATATATATATATATATATATATATATATATATATATATATATATATGTAAAACTATTCACTAACAAAGCAAAAAAAATTGTTTATCGTTTATAAAATAGACGTGAACGAAAGAAAAAAAGCAGGAAAATAATAATTAAATGGAGGAGAATAGGAAGTTAATTAAGGCTGATTAGAGTAAATTAAGGGTTATTAAGGGGTTAAACAGAGGAACATTTGTTCATCCCTTTGATCTGCAGATGAAGAAACAGAAATATACAAAAAGAAACAATGTTTCTTTTTTATTTTAGTGTTTCAGGGCTGAGCAATGTTGGTAATAAACATTGGCTTCTTTTTTTGACAGCTCCATTTACCGGACTTCTTTAACACTGGGGAGACCCACAGCTCAGAGCCTGAAAGTATTGGTTTCAGGTATCGGTGCATTTGCACGATTACTGATACTTGTGCAAATACTCAGTATTGGCACCAATATCAATACCGATACTAGTATCAGTGCAACCCTAGTAGAGACATATTTGGGACCTGGAATTTTGGAGGCTCGGAGTGACATTCGAATGGGGAAAGAACCTCCACTCCTAACTACAGGACTCCTGTCCCTACGGGGCTAAGCAGCCTCCAGGAAGAAGCCCATTCAACTGGAAGCTCTTAGTATTAGGTATGGTGGAGATTAAGAGTTAGAGAGACCTATTGGAGTGCTGCACATGTGCTGGGAGCTGCCAAACAGCCAGAGTTGGACTGTGTTAACCTTGGGGTAAATCCCGTCTATGAACTTTACGTTTCTTTATATTTCCTTTATGCTGTTTGTGCTGAAGATAAGGGGGCTTTTCTATTATGTTTTCTGAAATTAAGAGAACTCCATATTGCTGCTAGAAGTATTGTTTTGTTTGCTTTGAAAGAAAAACACCTTTATGAATAAGAGAATTGCTTTGCACATGGTCCCAAGGAGCCATAACCCTGAACCTTACAATACCAACATATAGGAAAAGGTTCCTTTAAAGAAATCTGTTGCAGTAGAATTATGGGAGGTGTCTTTGATGAATTTTTTTTTTAAAGTGCAGGATTGAGAGCTATCATTCCTATCCTTTTCATTAGCTTGACAATGTATAGGAAAACAAGCATGCTGGTGGAGTAGAGTAGTTGTGGCCACAATGCTTGATCTAGGTCTGTGAGTTGATAAATAATGAAGAACCTCTGAAAACAAGGGATGATGGGTTTTTTCTATGCTGATGGTGACTGTTTCACAGGCAGTAAAAACCAGTTTACATTTTATCCCTGTTACATTTTCTACCTCCTGCTCCTCTTCCTTTTTCTCCTCCTCCCTATGCCCCTATACGTTTCCCTCCTTCTTCCCTATGTTTCTGAACTCTTCTGTATCCTTATCCTCTTTTTCCTGTTCTTCCTCCGCCTTTTTCTGCTATTCTTCTTCCTCTTATTCCTCAGACTCTTCCCTTTCCACTACCTCCTCCTCACTCCCTCTTTTGCCTCCTTTTCATCTTCTTTCCTCTCCTTCTATTTATCTTCACCTTACTCTTCCTCCTCCTCTGCTTCCTCAACCCTTCCTTTTACTCTTCCTTCTCCTCCTCTTATTTCTCCGCTTCCTTCTTTCTCCTGTTCAACTTCCTAATCCTCACACCCTCCCTTTCATCGTCCTCTTCTTTCTTCTCCCCATCTTCCTCCTCTTCTTGCTCCAACTCTTCTTCCTCCTTCTCATCTGTGTTTTTCTCCTCCTTTTTCTTCTCCTTCTCCTCCTGTTCCTCCTTTATTTCTTCCTTCTCTTTTTCCTTCTGCTCATCTTCTTCCTCTCCCTTCTCCTACTCCTTTTCCTCCTTCATCTCTTTTTCTTTCTCCTCATTCTCCTCCCCTCTCTCCTCATCCTCTCCGTCCTCCCTTCCTTTTTCTCTTCCTTCTCCTCTTTTTCTTCCTCTTCATCCACCCCCTTTTTCTTTCTCTGTTCATATCCCTCCTCCTCACCCCACTCATTTATTTCTCCTTCATCTTCTTCCTTCTCTTCAACTTCCTCCTCCTCTTTTTCCTAATACTCTTTCTTCTTCTCTTCTGTTCTTCTCCTTTTCTTCCTCCTTCTTCTCTTCCTTCCCTTCCTCTTCCACCTCCTTCTTCATTTCCCCCACCTCCTCTTCCTTCTTCTCCTCTTCTTCCTTCTCCGTATCTTCCTCCCACGCCTCCTTTTCTTTCCTCCCTGTGTCTTCTCCTCCACTTTCTCCTCCTTCTCTTCCTCTTCTTATATCTTTTCCTTAATTTCTTACTACTACTCTTCTTCATTTTCCTTTTCATTCTTTTCTTCCTTCTCGTCATCTTCCTCCTCCTCCTATCCTCCTTCTCCTCCTCTATCTCCTTCTCTGTGTCTTTCTCCTCTTCCTTCTCCTTCTCCCTTTCCTCCTCCTCTTCTTTCTCCTACTCAATGTCCTCCTCATTTTCTTTCTTCTCATCTTTCTCCTCTTCTTTCTTCTCCTTCTCTTCTTGAGGGCCCTATAAGCCTTAAACCAAGATTTACTTGGCAAGAATTGCTCTGATTTTGGTTATATTCTGATCTACAGAAATCTATCTTGGCGTCACTGCTAGGGATGAGCTTCGTGTTCGAGTCGAACCCATGTTCGACTCGAACATCTGCTGTTCGATCGTTCGCCGAATTGCGAACGATATGGGCTGTTCGCGCCAAATTCGTGTGGCGCGTCACGGCCCATAATTCACTGCGGCATCGCAGTGCATTGCTTGCTGATGATTGGCCAAGCATGCACTATGACCCGCATGCTTGGCCAATCACAGCGCCGCCTTAACAGAGAGCCATAATTGGCCAAAGCCAAGGAGGCTTTGGCCAATTATGGCTCAGGGGATTTAGTACACACCCCACACTATATAAGGCCGCCTGCACGGCGGCCCTGTGCAGTGTGTTCCGGTGTGCTTAGAGAGAGAGAGAGACAGTGTCATTTCATTTGAGTTAGCTAGATTAGGCAGGACAGTCAGTCAGTTAGCTGCACTTAAAGTGTATTGTGTATATATATGCATCCCAGGTGTTGCATATATATATATATATATACACTGTATTCAGTTTAGCTAGATCCGTTCCTGTTATCTTCTAGACTATTTACATTTAGTGCAGTGCGTCCTGCTCACAGTGTTCAGCTAGATCCGTTCCTGTTATATTCCTACTGACAGGCAGGCTTGTCTTGTTACAGTATTTTGAAGAAAATTACTGGTGTTCTTTTGATCCTATTAGTACCACAGTCAGGCAGCTAGACTATTTACATTTAGTGCAGTGCGTCCTGCTCACAGTGTTCAGCTAGATCCGTTCCTGTTATCTTCTTACTGACAGGCAGGCTTGTCTTGTTACAGTATTTTAAAGAAAATTACTGGTGTTCTTTTCATCCTATTAGTACCACAGTCAGGCAGCTAGACTATTTACAGTTAGTGCAGTGCGTCCTGCTCACAGTGTTCAGCTAAACCTACAAGTTAGTGGGGTGCGTCCACCTCACAGTGTTCAGCTAAACCTACAAGCTAGTGGGGTGCGTCCTGCTCACAGTGTTCAGCTAGATCCGTTTCTGTTATCTTCTTACTGACAGGCAGGCTTGTCTTGTTACAGTAAATACAGCTACCTGAAGAAAATTGCTGGTGTTCTTTTGATCCTATTAGTACCACAGTCAGGCAGCTAGACTATTTACAGTTAGTGCAGTGCGTCCTGCTCACAGTGTTCTGCTAAACCTACAAGTTAGTGGGGTGCGTCCTGCTCACAGTGTTCAGCTAAACCTACAAGTTAGTGGGGTGCGTCCACCTCACAGTGTTCAGCTAAACCTACAAGCTAGTGGGGTGCGTCCTGCTCACAGTGTTCAGCTAGATCCGTTCCTGTTATCTTCTTACTGACAGGCAGGCTTGTCTTGTTACAGTATTTTAAAGAAAATTGCTGGTGTTCTTTTGATCCTATTAGTACCACAGTCAGGCAGCTAGACTATTTACAGTTAGTGCAGTGCGTCCTGCTCACAGTGTTCTGCTAAACCTACAAGTTAGTGGGGTGCGTCCTGCTCACAGTGTTCAACTAAACCTACAAGTTAGTGGGGTGCGTCCACCTCACAGTGTTCAGCTAAACCTACAAGCTAGTGGGGTGCGTCCTGCTCACAGTGTTCAGCTAGATCCGTTTCTGTTATCTTCTTACTGACAGGCAGGCTTGTCTTGTTACAGTAAATACAGCTACCTGAAGAAAATTGCTGGTGTTCTTTTGATCCTATTAGTACCACAGTCAGGCAGCTAGACTATTTACAGTTAGTGCAGTGCGTCCTGCTCACAGTGTTCTGCTAAACCTACAAGTTAGTGGGGTGCGTCCACCTCACAGTGTTCAGCTAAAGCTACCTGTAGAAGGTTGGTGGTGTTCTCATACTACAGGCAGGCAGTTGATTTTGCTAGCTGCAGTATCAGTACATATATATATATATATACATATATATATATATATATATATATATATATATATATATATATATCCCAGCTTAGTGCAGCTACAGGCCATTAGTATGTCTGGAAGGCCAAGAAGGAGAGGCAGGCAGTCACAAGCCAATAAGAGAGGGCAAGCAGGCTCTGTGTCTAGTGCTGGTCGTGGAGACGGTGCATCCTCATCAGCACGTGGCCATGGGACGCGCTTGGCCTTTTTTTCGGCAGCTGGCCATGTTGAGCCGCAACATGCGGAAGACTTGGTCGAGTGGATGACCAAGCCGTCCTCATCCTCCTCATCCTCTCTCACCCATGCCCAGGGTACTTTGTCTGGCAAAGCAGCGGCCTCTTCCCTCGGCTCAATGTCATCAGTGACTCCTTCCCTAGCCCCACCATGTCCTCCTGAGGAGTCCCTCGAACTGTTTGACCACAGTGTTGGGTACATGCTCCAGGAGGATGCCCAGCGTTTGGAAGGCTCTGATGATGATACTGAGCTCGATGAAGGCAGTAACACGAGCACGGACAGAGGGGGTGCCCAAGAAGGACAGCAATCTGGCAGTCATGCTCCCCCTGCTGCAGCATACTGCCAGGTTTGCTCCAGTGATGAGGAGGGAGGGGATGATGAGGTCACTGACTCAACGTGGGTGCCTGATAGGAGAGAGGAGGAGGAGGAGGAGGCGGCACATCACCAACGAGGCAGGATGCCCTCCAGGGGCCAGCCTAAGGGCAGCACATTGACTGCATCACACCCCAAAGCTCCACATGTGCAGGGCGCTGCAGTCTCTGCGCGTTATTCAAAAAGTTATTTGGTGTGGGCCTTTTTTGAGACGAGTGCATCAGATCGCACCGCTGCTATTTGCAACATATGTCTCAAGCGTATCTCGCGTGGCCAAAACATCTCCCGCTTGGGTACCACATGCTTGACCAGACATATGTTGACCTGCCATGCAGTTCATTGGCAAGCGTATCTAAAAGACCCACACCAAAGAACAAAGAGGACCTCTGCTTGCTCCTCATCAGCTGAGATTTCCAACCCCACTAGACCTTCAGTCCTCTCTGAGACCTGCACTGAGAGGAATGAAGGTGTAGAATTAGGTGTGTCACAGCCACGTACTTGTGGGCAATCTGATTTTGGTACACCGACGTCAGATTGTACCAGGCAAATTTCCCTGCCCCAGCTGCTGCACCGCCGAAAGAAGTTTGCTCCCAGCCATCCACATGCCCAACGGTTGAATGCTAGCTTGGCAAAATTGCTAGCACTTCAACTGCTGCCTTTTCAGTTGGTAGACTCTGCCCCCTTCCGTGAGTTTGTGGAATGTGCGGTTCCTCAGTGGCAGGTACCCAAACGCCACTTTTTCTCACGGAAGGCAATTCCGGCTCTCTACCAGCATGTGGAAGGCAATGTCCATGCCTCGCTGGACAGGGCGGTCAGCGGTAAGGTGCATATTACCGCTGGCTCATGGTCCAGCAGGCATGGACAGGGACGTTACCTAAGTTTCACGGCACATTGGGTGACTCTGCTGGCAGCTGGGAAGGATGCAGGACAAGGTGCAGTAGTGTTGGAGGTTGTTCCGCCACCACGCCTCCAAAATGCTAATGATTGTGACACACCTCTCTCCTCCACCCCCTCCTCTTCTTCTTCCTCCATGGCCTCTTCCTCGGAACCAGCGGTGCTCCGTAGTCGTTCAAGGGGCTACGCAAGTACGCAGGCCAAAAGAAGTGCTTGAGCTGGTGTGCTTGGGGGACAGGAGCCACACTGGGGCAGAGGTTCTGTCAGCTCTGCAGGGGCAGGTTCAGAGGTGGTTGACGCCACGCCAACTTAAGGCAGGAATGGTGGTTTGCGACAATGGCACCAACCTCCTCTCTGCCCTCCGACAGGGACAAATGACCCATGTGCCCTGTTTGGCTCACGTCCTTAACTTGGTGGTGCAGCGGTTCTTGGGCAGGTACCCGGGCTTACAGGATGTCCTGAGGCAGGCCAGGAAAGTCTGTGTGCATTTCCGCCGGTCATATAATGCCAGTGCTCGGCTGACGGACCTCCAAAAGGAGTTTAACCTGCCCAAGAACCGCCTAATCTGTGACATGCCCACCAGGTGGAACTCAACGTTGGCCATGCTGCAGCGGCTGCACACGCAGCAGAGGGCCATCAATGAGTACCTGTGCGACTATGGCACCAGGACAGGGTCAGGGGAGCTTGTTTTTTTTTCCCCACGCCAGTGGGCCATGATCAGGGATGCATGCACTGTCCTGTCACCATTTGAGGAGGCCACGAGGATGGTGAGCAGTGACAGTGCATGCATCAGTGACACTGTCCCCCTTGTCCACCTGTTGGAGCACACGCTGCGTGGAATAATGGACAGGGCACTTGAGGCAGAACAGAGGCAGGAAGAGGAGGACTTCCTTAGCTCTCAAGGCCCCCTTTATCCAGACAGTGTTCCTGCGTGCCCGCCGATCACACAGGAAGAGGACGAGGAGGAAGAGGAGGAGGAGGAGGAGGAGGAAGATTGTGTCAGTATGGAGGTGGAGCCTGGCACTCAGCATCAGCAGCAGTCTTTAAGGGATCAGTCCCAAGAAACACATGGACTTGTACGTGGCTGGGAGGAGGTGGCTGAGGACCATGTCGTCCTTAGTGACCCAGAGGACTCCGGACCGAATGCCTCAACAAACCTACGCTGCATGGCCTCCCTGATCCTGCAAAGCCTGCGTAAGGATCCTTGTATTCGTGGTATCAAGGAGAAGGACCAATACTGGCTGGCAACCCTCCTTGATCCACGTTACAAGGGTAAGGTTGCAGACCTTATCTTGCCATCGCAGAGGGAGCAGAGGATGAAACATCTTCGGGAGGCCTTGCAGAAAGGTCTGTGCAACGCGTTCCCAGAGACTGGGAGGTTACAAACTCCTGTTTCTGGACAACGTGTTGCTGAGGCTTCGGTCAGTCAAAGAAGGAGCGGTGGAGAAGGTGGCCGTCTGACCGATGCGTTCAGACAATTTTTTGGTCCGCAGCCCCAAGGTATGATCGGTTCCAGCAACCATCGCCAGCGTCTGTTTTACATGGTGCAGGAATACCTAGGGGCAAGATCAGACTTGGACACCTTTCCCACCGAAAATCCTCTGGGTTACTGGGTCTTGAGGATGGATCACTGGCCAGAGCTTGCACAGTATGCAATTGAGCTACTGGCCTGTCCTGCATCCAGCGTTCTTTCGGAACGCACATTCAGTGCTGCTGGAGGCGTGGTAACCGATCACAGGGTGCGTCTGTCCACTGACTCGGTCGATCGACTGACCTTCATAAAAATGAATGAGTCTTGGATCACCACCAGCTACCAAACACCTGATGCTGATGTAACCGAATAATTTTTTTTGAAATCTCAGATCCCTTCAAAGACTGCCTATGCTGATGCTGAGTGACTATCCCTGAGTAATTATCCTCTTCCTCCTCAATCATCACGCTGATAGCTTGTAAGAACATTTTTGGTTCTGGGTGCCAACACCAGTGCCTAAGGCACAATTTTTCAGCCCCTGTTTAACAGGGGCGTGTAATTACGATTTTTGATGTAATACTTTGCAGCAGGGCTCGTTCCTGCATTCCGACTAGAGTGTCTGTGAGGGGTTGCAGTGTTGTGGCACCAGCACCAGTGCCTAAGGCCCAATTTTTCAGCCCTTGTTTAACAGGGGCATGTAATTACAATTTTTGATGCAATACTTTGCAGCAGCGCTCGTTCCTGCATTCCAACTAGAGTGTCTGTGAGGGGTTGCAGTGTTGTGGCACCAGCACCAGTGCCTAAGGCCTAATTTTTCAGCTCCTGTTCAACAGGGGCATGTAATTACAATTCTTGATCTAATATTTCACAGCAGAGCCCTGTGAGGGCTTACAGTGTTGTGGCCACAGCAACACCTAAGGCCCAAATTTCTGCTGAGTATATAGGGCAGGACCCTACTTTCAAACAACTAACTTACAAACGACTCCTACTTGCAAACGGAAGGAGACAACAGGAAGTGAGAATAAATCTACCCCTAGGAAGGGAAATTCTCTCCTGTAAGAGTTAATATGGGAAAAATATTTCTCCTTTCCACTGATGCTTTCCAATCCATTGGGACAAAAAGTGAGGTGAAATCTTCTGAAGAGGAGGAAAGACAGCAAAACAAATGTCACAGGGGTGATAACCCTTCCCTATGTTTTCCAAAAAGCTTAAAAAAGATTTTTTGGCTGGAGCTAAACACGTTAAAAATGTACTCGTTCTAAATTACAAAGAGATTCTACTTAACAACAAACCTACAGCCTGTATACTGCTGTTCAGAGTATATAGGGCCTGGTGGCCCCACACCTTTCCTTATTTTAATTTGGGTGCGGAGTTCCCCTTAATATCCATACAAGACCCAAAGGGCCTGGTAATGGACTGGGGGGTACCCATGCCGTTTGTCTCACTGATTTTCATCCATATTGCCAGGACCCGACATTACATTAAACCCGCAAGCAGTTTTAAATGAGATTTTTTCCTTTAAAAATGACATTTGGTGCAGGGACTGTTCTAAACACGGGAAACACGCGTCACTTTACAGGCATACTATAGACACCCCTCAGGTACGATATTTAAAGGAATATTTCACTTTTTTTTTTTTTACTTTAAGCATCATTAAAATCACTGCTCCCGAAAAAACGGCCGTTTTTAAAACTTTTTTTTGCATTGATACATGTCCCCTGGGGTAGGACCCGGGTCCCCAAACCCTTTTTAGGACAATACCATGCAAATTAGCCTTTAAAATGAGCACTTTTGATTTCGAACGTTCGAGTCCCATAGACGTCAATGGGGTTCTAACGTTCGTGCGAACTTTTGGTCCGTTCGCAGGTTCTGGTGCGAACCGAACCGGGGGGTGTTCGGCTCATCCCTAGTCACTGCTCATCGTCATCAAAAATGGTGTGTAAACCCTTACATGTACCCAGTGAAGTGAGTAGTCTCAGGTGATAAACAGAAATAACACAAATCCTCAAACATAAGTTGTACCTGTTTATCTGCCGTCTTCTCTTCTCTACAGCCATTCAAAGTCTAAAGTTTATAAATATTGTCTGAGCTGCCAGAAAAAATAGCTGAGCTGATTGTAGGAAATGGACAAAGCCCTCTACACACAGCACACAGGAACAGAGCTGAGGGTGTCAAAGGCTGTGTGTCACCTTTTTTTCTCCACATTTAATATCATTAGGAAGAATAGTGACCCACCGTTGGTATCATTGGGAGGAATAGCACCCTGTCATTGGTTATCATTGGGAGGAATAGCACCTCATCGTTGATATCATTGGGAGGAATAGCACCCCATCGTTAATATCATTGGGAGGAATAGCACCCCATCGTTGGTATCATTGGGAGGAATAGCACCCCATCGTTGGTATCATTGGGAGGAATAGCACCCCGTCATTGGTATCATTGGGAGGAATTGCACCCCGTCGTTGGTATCATTGGGAGGAATAGCACCCTGTCGTTGGTATCATTGGGAGGAATAGTGTCTCATCGTTGGTATCATTGGGAGGAATAGTGTCCCATCATTGGTATCATTGGGAGAAATAGCACCCCATCATTGGTATAATTTGGAGGAACAGTGCCCATTGTTGGTGTCAATGGGAGAATTGTGCCCCATGATTGATATCAGTTGGCAGAATAGTGTATCAGTGGGAGGAGAAGTGCCCTAAGGGCCCGATAAAGGCCAGCAAAGGTCTGCAGTTTGGAGACCACTGCTATAGAATTATATGCTTTGTTCACATTTCATGTCTGATGTTTAGAAAAACAGGAGAAATAACGGGCGTAGCGTTTATGTGTTTATGTGTTTAAAGGTGCTATTGCTAGTGTACCTTATTTAGTATGCTGTGACTAACATCATAGGCCACAATTTGTATACATTGAGTGAAAATGACAATGCTATAAAATATATAACCAATACTGTAAAAATATATGGCAATCCAAATATAAAGTGACAAGTGCTGTTTGTGAAAAATGACATGTGCAAACCATCAATATGAATAAATGAAATAAATAATTTAAACAGTTGATAACCGATGAAATCTCTATCACAGTGATTCAAATCAGTGTATATATGAACGAGTCCTGGTAATAATGATAAGTCCATATATATGTTGAAATGATATAGACCAACATTCAAAGTCAAGGTGACTGGTGCCTTTTATCCGTGCTCATAAACATATTGAAAGTACAAGTGCTCCACTCCGTGCTCCCCTATGTTAAAGCACTCACCAGAGAGCTCTCCCCTCAAGGGAGATCACACCTTCACAGCCAAACTGCTGTATTTAGGACACAGATTCTTGCTGGTCTATATCCTTGCTTCCTTATGCAATCAGTCCCTTCAACTCAGTAAAGGCAGTATATGCAAAGAAAAATGACATTCTGTAGTGCAATAACGTTTTAACTTCTTTTATTCTGTGTAAAAATGTACACAGATGCACTCACATTTGTTAAAAAGTCAATAGACAATAAAAAATGGGAAGTCCGGGATTCCCATGCGTTCCATGGACCAAACAGGAAGTGACGCAATGAAGCTGAAGCTCCGCCCTTCACGTTTGGCCAGAACAACGTCATCAGGAGCAGCGCCATCTTGCTACACTTCCTGGAATATATATTGTATGGTAACCTAGCAAGGAATGAGACACATAGGCAGAAAGAGGCTTGGTTTTGACTGATGTCAAGGTGTATCAAAGCGAGGTGTGGATAGATTTGAGAGTGGCACACTGTAAGAGATGAGAGTGAGGCTTGGATAGACACCGGAACTATATATAGCAATGACAGAAAGAGATGTCCACACCCCGAAATAAGTCCTAATTTCATAGAGCAGTGCCACTCCCGCTATTTCTTCTATTTTTCTATACCGGAGTCTATCTACATAGGTGTCTCAGTGGAGGCAGCAGCTCTTATTATAGCATTCATATAACCATCTGCATGGAACATTCCTACATTTACCTCATGTATGATGCTTACAACCAGTTTAACTGCTTCTGGAGCACCCCACGTACATTTACTGCGGCAGGCCGGCCCGGCTGTACAAAATCACGTACCTGTACTTGATTTCGTGCACGCGGTTTAGGGGGTGCGCGCCACTCCCACTGTGATTGGACACAGCGGGAGCCAATCAGTGATTCTGGCGGCCGCGATGGCCGCCGTGACCCGCCGATCCTTCACAGAAGAGATGGAATAGCCGTCTGCCTGTGTAAACAAGGCAAATGGCGGATCTGTCTTGAAGGGAAAGAGAGATCTTGTGATTCAGCTAAGCGAAATCATGGATCTCTCTTTTCCTTCCATGTGACACTGCCCCACACAGTTAGAAAGCACCTCCTTAGGGAACAATTAACCATTTGATCACCTCTGGTGTTAACCCCTTCCCTGACAGTGCCATTTATACAGTAATAAGTGCATTTTTTATAGCACTGATCGCTGTATTGGTGTCACTGGTCCCCAAAAAGTGTCACTCGATGTCAGATTTGTCCGACGCATTGTCGCAGTCCCGCTAAAAATTGCAGCCATTACCAGTAAAAAAATACAAAAATAAATAAAAGTCCCTAAATCTATCCCCTATTTTGTAGATGCTATAACTTTTGCGCAAACCGATCAATATACGCTTATTGGGATTTTTTTTTACCAAACATATGTAGCAGAATACATATTGGTCTAAATTGATAAAGAGATTTGTTTTTTTTTTTACTTTTTTTTTTTGGTTATGTCTTATAGCAGAAAGTAGAATATATTGGGATTTTTTTTTTAAATAGTTTTTTTTTTTTTTTTTTTAAATTGTCGGTCTTTTTTTTGTTTATAGTGTAAAAAATAAAAAGCGCAGAGGCGATCAAATACCACCAAAAGAAAGCTCTGTTTGTGGGAAAAAAAGGACATCAATTTTATTTGGGTACAGCGTCACACGACCGCGCAATTGTCAGTTAAAGCGACGCAGTGCCATATCGCAAAAAATTGTCTGGTCAGGAAGTGAGTAAAACCTTCCAGAGTTGAAGTAGTTCAGCATCTTCTGGTGCCTCTTTATAAGACTTATATGAGCTTTAGTGCATCAGAGAAGATGTAGTTTGAGAATATGACTTTTAAAATTAAACATATGAAGAGCACAACTTGGCTGCATAATGCTTACTGGAAGGGAATGTTTTGTATAACCGCTGCCAAATATGAACAGCATTATATAGAATAATCTTCGGTAAACAGGGAATTCCTGCCAGCTAATTTATCTGCCAGCATAAGAAAATGTCAGCACAATTTCTACAATTCTATGAATTATACATATATGTTATTTCATGTGTATTGCAAATATGTAGGTGGAAGAAGTGACCAAAGGGGCGATGTTTACAATGATTCTTACCCATCTGTCCTGCTATATGTGTTAACAGTGAGGATTGTTTTTGCATAACGTGGATGCATAGCCAATTTTATTTCCTTTTGCTTAAAGTTAAAGTTTAATCTGCTTTTATTTCTCTTCTTCTTTTCCCCTCTCATCAATATGGTAATAAAATTTTAAAGAAAATCTTTCTGTTTTACTACATATTATATCTTAGTAACTAAAACTATACATACAGTGCTTCCACACAAATATTAACTACTTGCTGATCAGGCCTTTTTCTGACAATTGTTGTTTACAAGTACACTGTAAAAAAATATTGTGCTGGGTCTACTCAAAAAAAAAAATGAGGCAACTATTTGCATCAGCTTTTTAAGTACTGTCAACTAAACTTATTTTTGTCTGACTCGTTAGACTTTTCATGTTTTCAACCTTGTTGTTTTAAGTAAAGCTAACTCATTTTTTTCAGTTTATAGACCATAGTGTTTTAAGTTAGGAATACATAACTTAACTTGTCTAGAAATATAGTTTTAGGTAAAGCCAACTCAATTTTTCCAGTTTATAAACCATAGGTTCAAGTAAAGCCAACTAAATCTTTCTAGTTTATAGACCATAGGTTTAAGTAAAGCCAACTAAATTTTTCCAGTTTATAGACCATAGTTTTAAGTAAAGCCAACTAAGTTTTTCCAGTTTATAGACCATAGGTTCAAGTAAAGCCAAATCAATTTTTCCAGTTTTTAGACCATAGGTTTAAGTAAAGCCAACTCAATTTTTCCAGTTTATAGACCATAGGTTCAAGTAAAGCCAACTCAATTTTTCCAGTTTTTAGACCATAGGTTTAAGTAAAGCCAACTAAATTTTTTCAGTTTATAGACCATAGGTTCAAGTAAAGCCAACTCAATTTTTCCAGTTTATAGAAAAGTTTAAGCTAGGAACACATACATTAACCTATTTATTTCAATTACTTATATAGCACTGTAAATTTATGGAGCGCTTTACATATACATTGTACATTCACATCAGTCCCTGCCCTCAAGGAGCTTTCAACCTAAGAACCCTAAGTAACAGTCATACACATACTAGGGCCAATTTACACAGGAGCCAATTACCCAACTTGCATGTCTTTGGGAGGAAACCTGCACAGGGAGAACAAACGATCTACTAACGGCCAAAACCAATCAACACTATTCTGTACTCCTACTCCTGGACCTCTCTGCTGCCTTTGATATGGTTGACCACCCCCTCCTCCTCAAAAAACTCCACGATTTTGGGCTCCATGACTGTACCTTCGCTGGTTCTCTTCCTACTTATCCAACCGCACCTTTAGCGTTTCCTACAACTCTACTTCCTCTTCTCCTCTTCCTTTCTCAGTTGGGGTCCCCCAAGGTTCTGTTCTTGGACCTGTCCTATTTACAATCTACACCTCCTCTCTGGGTCAGCTGATAGCATCCCACGGCTTCCAATACCACCTCTACGCTGACGACACCCAAATCTATTTCTCTGCCCCTCAGCTCACTCCCTCTGTCTCCTCACGTATCACTAATTTACTTTCAGATATATCAGTCTGAATGTCACACCACTTCCTCAAACTCAATCTGTCCAAAACCGAACTTATAATTTTTCCTCCCCCATATGCCCCTTCCCCTGATCTCTCGGTTAAAATCGATGGCACAACTATAAGCCCATCCCCACATGCACAGGTTCTAGGTGTAGTCCTGGACTCTGAACTTTCCTTCAAGCACCACGTCCAATCACTGTCCAAATCCTGCCGCCTCAACCTCCGCAACACCTCCAAAATATGCCCCTTTCTAACCAATGACACAACAAAGCTCTTAATTCACTCGCTGGTCATCTCTTGCCTCGATTACTGCAACTCCCTTCTCATTGGCTTACCTTTACATAGTCTATCACCTCTTCAATCCATCATGAATGCTGCTGCCAGACTCATCCACCTTACCAATCGCTCTGTCTCTGCTACCCCTCTCTGTCAATCCCTCCACTGGCTTCCGGTCAGCCAAAGAATTAAATTCAAAATACTAACAACTACGTACAAAGCCATCCACAATTTATCCCCCAACTACATCGCTAGCCTAGTCTCTAAATACCAAACTACTCGTTCTCTTCTTCTTCTCAAGACCTTCTGCTCCCTCATCACCTCCTCCCATGCTCGCTTCCAGGACTTTTCCAAAGCCTTTCCAATCCTATGGAATGCCCTACCCCAATCTGTCCGCTTATCTCCTACTCTATTAGCTTTTAGACGATCCCTGAAAACCCTTCTCTTCAGAGAAGCCTACCTTACCCACACCTAACAACTGTTTTTTAATTTTCTCCATCAGCTCACCCCCCCACAGTTATTACCTTTTGTTTCCACTTGACCCTCCCCTCTAGATTGTAAGCTCTAACGAGCAGGGACCTCTGATTCCTCCTGTATTGAAAGTGTACTGTCTGCCCTCATGTTGTAAAGCGCTGCGTAAACTGTTGGCGCTATATAAATCCTGTTTAATAATAATAATATGAAAACTCCAGGCAGGTAGTGTTGTGGTCAGGATTCAGTCAGGATTCAAACCAGCGACCCTTTTGCTGTTAGACAAAAGTGCTGACCACCACACCACTGTGCTTCTCTATTACTTAGTTACTTAGTATTAAGTGATAGTAACTTGTAACGTACTCAATTTTTTTGACTTGCGACATTGCGGCGGACGAATGTGATCCCAAATCACACTTTTTGGGGACCAGTGACACTTGACGGTGGGCGGGCAGCAAGTGGTTAATAACATTGGGTGCAAAGTGGGCGGGGCTTGATGTTACATAATCTGAATTTGAATTCCAATATCTCAAAAAACGAACCGGCTAAAACATTCATTTTTGTGGCACAAAATAGTTTTTAAGCTTAACAGCCGGCGGTCCCTCACCCTGCATCTTGGCTGCGTTCTGCAGAATGCAGTAAGCGCGAACTTTGCATGCGCACAAGTGAGCTGTCTCAATGGGTGTATACAACAAACGTATGTCCATTTATTATAAATATATTATTCTGCAAATAAAATAAACATTTTGGATGGGATGTTAAGCAACATTTAAAGCATGTGAACGATAATTTGTTCAATGTTCATTCTTACCTTTCAATGGCATTGCATAGCTTTGTAGTGACTTTTCTTGTCACTGGTGGCGCTCTTTTGTCCTGATGGGCCTCAAACGTATGGGAACTGCCTTGTGCAGGTTTTCAAAGTTCCAAAAGACGTCAAACTCTTTAAAATATACAGCAACAAAACTCGTGCAGTTGCACATTTGGCAAACATGCATCCCGCAATTTCAGTCAAATGAAAAGATAATTTTTTTTAAGTACATGTAACTCAATTAGAATATGGAAATGCACACACCTTAAAAATGTTGTCTGGATTACTCAATATAATACATTATTCTTGTAAATGTAAAATGTGTGTTTTAAGAACTAATGAAAATTAAGTAAGGTACTTCAAATATCAAAGTAAATGAATAAAACATTTATTTTTATGTTAAAAATTATACATTTTTTATGTTAAAATTACAAGCCAACAGAATCATTTTTATCAGTGTAAAAATCAGTATTTTTTTGCTAGAAAATTACTTAGAACCCCCAAACATTATATAAATATATATATATTTTAGCAGAGATCCTAGAGAATAAAATAGTGGTTGTTGCAATTTTTTATGTCATGCGGTTATTGTGCAGCGGTTTTTCAAAAGCAATTTTTTGGGAAAAAATACACTTTAATGAATTAAAAAAAAAAAAAAATAGATACACTGTATTTTCAAAAGTATTGGTACGCCTGCCTTTACACACACATGAACTTTAATGCGATGCCAGTCTTAGTCCGTAGGGTTCAATATTGAGTTGGCCCACCCTGTGCAGCTATAACAGCTTCAACTCTTCTGGGAAGGCTGTCCACAAGGTTTAGCAGTGTGTCTATGGGAATGTTTGACCATTTTTCCAGAAGCGCATTTGTGAGGTCAGGCACTGATGTGGACGAGAAGGCCTGGCTCTCAGTCTCCGCTCTAATTCATCCCAAAGGTGTTCTATCGGGTTGAGGTGAGGACTCTGTGTTCCTCCACCCCAAACTCGCTCATCCATGTCTTTATGAACCTTTTTTTGTGCACTGGTCCAAATTATTTGGTGGAGGGGGGATTATGGTGTGGGGTTGTATTTTTTTTACCCCTTAGTCTTATTTGTCAGTATACCAAGACATTTTAGACAATTTCATGCTCCCAACTTTGTGGGAACAGTTTGGGGATGGCCCCTTCCTGTTCCAACAAGACTGCACACCAGTGCACAAAGCAAGGTCCATAAAGATATGGATGAGCGAGTTTGGTGTGTCAAAGACACCACGATTATGTGTGGAAATCATCCCTATAGAGGATTAGTAAGACCACCAGCTGTACTGCCACTCATAATAAGGCACAGTAGGTCTTCTGCAGTTTGCATGTAAAAAAGTAGGAAGGCTCTTGTGGTCCAAAGGTTTATAAAAACCCACATGAAAACTCAACATTTGCAAAAATTGCCATCAATCAGTCCTGCCACTGGACATAGGACATGGTGACATCAACGCACTATGTGACATCCCCTTGTGACAAAACTTGCAATACCCGCCTCTCTACTCCTCCCAAGAGCTCTATGCCCTAAAGTAAGCAGTGGATTGGCTCTTGGTGGGAGCTTTGCAAAACCAAAATGCCTTGTTAGCGGATGTCATTCTAGGGTGGGCATTTCTAGGCAGCCTTAATTTCTATGCAGATCATCCCATGTAACACATGTGAATCTCCATGAATAAAGAACTGAAATCCAATAAATCAAAGGGGGTGGATCAGGGACAGTCAGGCTAAGGAGGAAAATGCTAGATGATGTTGAACATCCTTCTTCTGGAGGGGTAGCGGTTTGAGGTGCACCGGGACAGCACTGTAATGCTGCCAGGAGGAGCCCCACAAACTCTTCCTGTTACCGAGATGTTTCCTTCCCGCAGGCGTTGTCCCTGTCCTGACCATACTTGCCAGGAACCTTTCCCTCTACTAATCACTTTTGGTAGCCAGAGGGGTCTCTGTCCCTGACCTACCACTCACTCCAGGCATGCTTGAGTGACGCAGGAGACCCTATATATAAGGTTCCCGGTCAGAATGGCTGCCTGAGGTCTAAAGAGGTTGCAGCATCCAATTGGATAACTGGCTTCTCTGAGACCCTGACAAAGTCCATAAAGGGGCAGTTCCCTCAACAGATTCCACTCCACCTGTGACAATGGCGCAATGCCACCTACAGTCACATGTAGAAATATGATAGGTTCATTTTAAAGGACCTTTAACTGTAATACCTTCAAAGAAAACAAACTTGTTTTGACAATCTTCTATAATTTTTACATTTTTTTTTACAAAAATTGTATCAAAAAGTCTTTTAAAATAGTAGTTTTCTGAAAATGGTGTGATTTTCTTTTTAGTGACAAAGACATACACATGAGTATTAAATGAAAGGTATATATTTAGGGTTGTGGTAGGTTTAATAGGTAATGCTAAATGATCATGATCCTTTCTGTGACATGGAACAAGCTCTTTTAAAAGGTAAAAGAGGAATGTATAAATTTGTCAAATACTGTCATGGACATCTAATGGGAAGACAGTGGAATGTACCAAAGGTTATCTTGCGCCCTGTGCTACATTTACATTTAGTTTGTCATCTCCCTTGACTAATTGCCCTGATTAAAGAGTATGTAAACCCATAATCAAAAATGTTCATATATTTAGCATCATGTTCTTAAAGAAGAATTCCAAGTATGGATATTTTTCATAGTTACATTGATCCAGCTTGGACCAATGTAACTATGCATATACCATACCTGTGGCATCCTTCTAGAACAGGGGTCTCCAAACTTTTTAAACAAAGGGCCAGTTTACTGTTCTTCATATTTTAGGAGGGCTGGACTGTGGCAAATGGGGGTAGGAAAGGTCCCAATGTCAGTGGGAAAAAATAATTACCATATTTATCGGCATATAACACGCACAGTTGTATAACACGCACATTCATTTTAAGAGGGAAGTTTCAGGAAAAAAAAATAAATTTTAAATAAGGAACTTTAAAGCAAAATAAGGGTCATTGCCCATCTGAAGCCTTACCATTGCCCATCAATGCAGCCTGATCAATGCCCACCTGCAGCCTCAAAAGTGCCATCAGTAGAGTCTTATTAGTCCACATTAATGCAGCCTCAGCATTACCATCAATGCAGCAGCCTCGCCATTGCCATCAATGCGGCAGCCTACCCATTGCCATCAATGCAGCAGCCTCGCCATTTCCATCTATTGACTTCCTATTACAGAGGCCGCCAAGTAAACAGGAGATTCTCACTGTATGTAATCTGACGGCACTCGTCCCGCTCCCCCCCGTTGCCTCCGAGGCAGCTGAAATTGTAGTATTGGCTTATAACAGGCACACGCTATTTGCACCCGATTTTCATGGTGAAAAAGTGAGTGTTATACGCCAATAAATACAGTACCCATTGTTTGTTTCAGTGAGAGTGATTGCGCTCCACTATTGGTGTAAGTGGATGGAATTATGCCTATTGTTGGTGTCATTGGGGGGGGGATTTGCCCCATCTTTGGTGTGAATGGGAGGAAATGTGCCCCCTTAATTAGTGTCAGTGGGGGGAATTATGCCCGTTGTTGGTATCAGGAGATGAAATAGTGCCAGATAAAACCAAGCAAAGGGCTGCATCTGGCTGCAGTTTGAAGACCACTGCTTTAGGAAATCACTGGAGTAGGCACTGCTACACTTGTCATCTCCACTTGCTTCTGGGTCCCGTGCCAAGTGTGTGCCCTGCTGCATTCTGTACACAGCAGGTTGGCTGCTGGGCATGGGCACCTTTCAGAGAACACTTTGCTTTTTCTCAATGAATGCAAAACATTCTCTGATTAGACTAGGTGAGGAGGTGATGTCACAATCTCCACCTGGCCCAATCAGAGAACAGACCATTACTTAAAATAACCTGAACTGAGAAAATGTGTAGGTAGCCATAACTAACCTGTACTTCTTAAAATGCTAGGTGCCTGATTTCCATGTTGATCCAGCATCCTCAATACTTTCCGAGCCTCGGCAAAATATGAAGATTAGGAGTTCAGACTTGGGTTACTACATGCTTGTTCCAGGCCAGTGACTCAAAGCATTGAAGTTGGAGGTGGCCATGCAAGTTGCATTTTCTTAAGGAGGTCAGCCAGTACAATTTTCCTTTAAAGCCCATCTCCAGGCAAAGGTTGTCTACTATCTCTAATCCCACCCACCTTCTCAAACATGTTTTAAAAAAATCCCTAGCAAAATTCCTTTTTAAAAGGTAAACAAGATAAATAGGGAGGTTAAACCTCTCTAATGGGGCCACAGACCACAATAACAATTTAACAGGCATTTTAATCCCTCTCCACTCTATTCAAAAATAAAAATAGAAGCTGTGCCTTTAGTTATACTTTTGGGTGAGCAGGCTTAATATGTTTTTTTGCACAGTTCCAATTTCTCATAGCTGATATTAGCAACAGTTTGCCCATTGGTTCCATTGCCCCAAGTCCCTTTTTTTGCAGCTTAGAATTAAAGGACTAAAATGTAAATAAAAATAAAATGAGAATGTGGCGCTGATAATCTCTGCTGTATAGCGATAAATAATTAATTCACATCGAGGGACAAGATGCAAAGCATGGCATTTCTTTTGCTGCCTGCGAGTGAAAAGATTTGACCTGTGCTCTCAGCTCTGAAGATGCACATTAAAAGGGCTTTATGACAGCTCGGAGCCCACTAACCCATGCAAATTGGAGCTTTCCCCTGGAGCGCGGTGATGGATAGGATTTGGACTTGCTGATTCAGTCACATTTGCTGGAGTGGGAGCCTGAGAGCAGGAACTGTTCTTTCAGCACCAACCGGGTCCCAGAGGGGACACGAGATGTTTTCCAGTGGATCATGTCAGTTACAGACGAGGTGTCAAGGGCTCCCGGTGCAATAAATACTTCACTTATCTTGGCATTTTGATTTCTGCCTCTTAGACACCGGCGTAAAAGGCTGTACAGGGCATGATGTGTTACGCAGGTGGCAAGTCTACATACATAGTAATCGTATAATTAAAAAGCGATAAACCCTTTTACGACCAAAGGTCATTGATGCCCAAGCTGAATTTAGCAGTGTCATTTAAAGGTCAACTGTAAGTATTTGTAAAGTTTGACTTTGTGGTTCACTCTCATACATGTCCAACCCTTTACTGCAAGGATTGAATGTTCAGTTAGTCTAGGGTAGTGGTTCTCAAACAGCGGGACATGGCGTGCTGCCGAGCCATGGTCTCCTTCCCGCTGGTTGGGGCTTTAGATGGGAATGGGTGTCACTGTGGGGAGATGGGGAATCTGGAAGGGGCACATGAGAGGTTGTGAGGCATTATTGAACCCTGTTGGAGGTTGAGGGCACTATGAGGGGCTATTGGCTCTTTAGTAGGCTGAACATTTTCTGAGAGACTATCCACCTTTAAAAAGCCCAGAGACTTGTTAGCTGCCTCATCTATATATATAGATATATCTATATCTATCTATCTATCTATCTATCTATCTATCTATCTATCTATCTATCTATCTATCTATCTATCTATCTATCTATCTATCTATCTATCTATCTATCTATCTATCTGTCTATCTATCTATCTATCTATCTATCTATCTATCTATCTATCTATCTATCTATCTATCTATCTATCTATCTATCTATCTATCTATCTATCTATCTATCTATCTATATCTATATCTATATCTCTATAGATATATATATATATATATATATATATATATATATATATATATATATATATATATATATATATTATATTATATTATAGCACATATACGAGAAAGAAAAAAGTATATAAAAATAGATATACATTTCTCTTTCATACTAAAAATACCACACTTTTGTTCTACATGTTTCGCCTTACGGCTTCTTCAGGAACATGCGTGTATATTCTTGTCTAACAGACCCCTTTCACACTGAGGCAGTTTTCGAGCATTTTAGCGCTAGAAATAGCGCCTGTAAAGCACCTGAAAACTGCCTCCCAAATGTGAAAGCCCGAGTACTTTCAGCAGTGTGCTTGTGGGACGTTATAAAAAGTCCTGCAAGCAGCATCTTTGGGGTTAAAAGCGCCCCTCTAGCGTCCAAAAAGCGCAGCTTAAACAGCGGTAAAGTGCCGCTAAAATGAGTGATGCTTTACTGCTAACGCACGGGTGGCCCCAGTGTGAAAGGGTTCTTAGACTGGGATGCCATTAAAGCTCATGTGCGTGTAAAGGCAGGCGTCCCAATACTTTTTACAATATAGTGTATATACAGTGGGGAAAATATTTATTTATTTATAATTATTTCATTACTTACAAAGTAATGAAGGGTCTATAATTTTTATCATAGGTGTATTTGAAATGATAGAGACAGAATATCAACCAAATCCAGAAAAAAACACATAAAACAAATGTTATAAATTGAGTTGCAGTTCAGTGAGTAAAATAAATAGGTATTTGATCCCCAAGCAAAGCATGACTTAGTACTTGGTGGAGAAACCCTTGTTGGCAAGCACAGAGGTAAGACTTTTCTTGTAGTTGGTGACCAGGTTTGCACACATCTCAGGAGGGATTTTGGTCCACTCTTCTTTACAGATCTTCTCTAAATCTTTAAGGTTTATTGGCTGTCGCTTGGCAACTCAAACTTTCAGCTCCCTCCATAAATTTTCTACAGGATTAAGGTCTGGAGACTGGCTAGGCCACTTCATGACCTTAATGTGCTTTTTCTTGAGCCACTCCTTTGTTGCCTTGGCGGTATGTTTTCATTGTGATGCTGAAAGACCCATCCACAACCCATCTTCAGTATTCTGGCTGAGGGAAGAAGGTTTTCATCCAAGAATTTACAATACATGGCCCCATCCATTGGCCCCTATTGCGGCAAAGTCGGTCTGTACCTTTAGCAGAGAAAAAGCCCCAAAGCATGACGTTTCCACCTCCGCGCTTGACTGTAGAGAGGGTGTTCTTAGGGTCATACTCAGCATTTTTCGTCCTCCAAACACGGCGAGTCCCCCTCCTCATGAAGGCACATGTACAGTCATGCCAATGAACATCTAAATGATTCAGAGAAGGTTTGGGAAAAGTGCTGTGGTGAGATGAGACCAAAATTGAGCTATTTTGGCATTAACTCGACTCGCCGTGTTTGGAGGAAGAAAAATGCTCACTATGACCCTAAGAACACCATTCCCAGGGCCATCTTTTCGCATGGGCTCGCTGGGCAGTTGCCCGGGGGCCCCCCAGGCGAGTGGGACCCCAGTCAGGATGGGCCATCTTATTGAGCGGGCACCCCTGGGCATGGGCCGTGGGGGCAGGGCCCCATCAGAGCCGGACTAATAAGTGCAGCTGTCAGATTCACGTTCTGATGTCGGGGATGGGCGGGGCGATATTCGCTTTCAGCCTCTTGACTCCGCCCCCAAACAGAGCACCACCCTGCCCCTCCCTGACACCGCCTACCACACCAGCTCCTCCATCTGACTCCAGCCACTAGAGACTGGTACCCTGCCCCTCCTCCTGACTCTGCCCACCACAGAGCGGCACCCGGCCCCTCCTCCTGACTCCGGCCACTAGAGAGTGGCAGTATAGCAGTGACATGAGGGGTCAGAGGAGATTGGTGCTCCACGGCGGACTGAGGAGGGTGGATGTCGGGGTCCCAAGGAGGGCCAAGAGTAGTGTGGTGACCCCCGCGGTGCCGAGCCGGATCCTCACCCTGCAGACCATGAACTCCAGGTGCGGGCATTGGAGAATGCTGTGAGGGAGCCCATCGTCACCAAGACTTGGGAGAACGATAGAGAGCTGCAGAGGTGATTGGCTAAAACTGCCAGCATCATGGCCTGAGTGACAAGGGACTACAACTGCCAGCATGGCCCGACTGATAGGGGACTACAACTGCCAGCATGGCCTGACTGATAGGGGACTACCACTGCCAGCATGGCCTGACTGATAGGGGACTACCACTGCCAGCATGGCCTGACTGATAGGGGACTACAACTTCCAGCATGGCCTGAGTGACAGGGGACTACAACTGCCAGCATGCCCTGACTGATAGGGGACTACAACTGCCAGCATGGCCTGAGTGACAGGGGACTACAACTGCCAACATGGCCTGACTGATAGGGGACTACAACTGCCAGCATGGTCTGAGTGACAGGGGACTACAACTGCCAGCATGGCCTGAGTGACAAGGAACCGGTGGTAAGTGACACTCTGAATCTGGTGACGGGACGGGTGGCAAGTGACACGCTGTAAAGTAGAAATATTGTACTTTCATTCATGAGAGTAGGTGCGTAAATTGGGGCATGCTTGTAGAGGCCCCATAGCATTACTTTGCCCAGGGGCCCATGATGCTATTGGGATGGCACTGACCATCCCTACAGTCAAGTAGGGAGGTGGAAACATTATGCTTTGGGGCTGTTTCTATGCTAAATGTACAGGCCAACTTTGCCGCATTGAGAAGCCAATAGACGGGGCCATGTATTGTAAAATGTTGGATGAGAACCTTCTTCCCTGAGAACACTGAAGATAGGTCTTAGATGGGTCTTCCAGCATGACAATGACCCAAAACATACCGCCAAGGCAACAAAAGATTGGCTTAAGAAGAAGCGCATTAAGGTCATGGAGTGGCCTAGTCAGTCTCCAGACCTTAATCCTATAGAAAATTTATGGAGGGAGCTGAAGCCTCGAGTTGTCAAGAGACAGCCAAGAAACCTTAAGGATTTAGAGGAGTTCTGTAAAGAAGAGTGGACCAAAATCCCTCCTGAGATGTGTGCAAAGCTGGTCACCAACTGCAAGAAACGTCTTACCTCTGTGCTTGTCAACAAGGGTTTCTCCACCAAGTACTAAGTCGTGTTTTACTTGGGGATCAAATACTTAATTTACTCACTGAACTGCAACTCAATTTATAGCATTTTGTTTTACAGTATGTGTTTTTTGTTGATATTCTGTCTTTATCATTTAAAATACACCTACAGTCAGGTCCATAAATATTGGGACATCGACACAATTCTAATCTTTTTGGCTCTATACACCACCACAATGGATTTAAAATGAAACAAATAAGATGCGCTTTAACTGCAGACTTTCAGCTTTAATCCATTGTGGTGGTGTATAGAGCCAAAAAGATTAGAATTGGGTAGATGTCCCAATATTTATGGACCTGACTGTATGATTAAAATTAGACCCTAATTCATTTCTTTGTGGTCAAATTTAAATAATTATTTCCCCCACTGTATATATATATATTGCTCTTTTTTCCCTTTTAACATTCAGGTCTGTGTTTTGGCCAGCAGGTAAAAATTAGAATTTCTAAAGTTTCAGCTAATCCTTCATATTTCCATATTTGTACAGAAATTTCAGGCCCACATTAAAGTCGTAATGGTTCGCGAAGCAAATGGTAAACATGCCCAGCCAATGATCATTAATCAAAAGTGCTGGCGTGGAAGTGTTGCGTGCTTATTATAACCCATAACTTATTGTTCTTTCAAGAGAAATAGTAAAAAAAAAAAAAAATGCAAATTGAAACTCGGAAAGAGAAATTGAGATTGCGGTAAGATTTACGCGCTGTCATTTGTTTCGCCTATTTTTTTTTCCAACTTGATAAACATAAACACAGCAAATTACAGCATATTTCAATTGGAAAGCTCTTAAAATGCTCTAATTTTCCGATTCTGAACAGGTAGCGGCGGAGCCCCCGGCACACTGTATATGAACAATCATTACCTGGGAATTAATCTCGCCTTCTAAACAGAAATGGCTTTCCTTCTCCCGATGGGAATGACCTGGAAAGTTTACCTTAAAATTTATATTGCGGGCATGTTTAATAAACCTGTTTGTTCATTCCTTGCCTCCGAAGATAGCCGACAACGATTGTATTTTATGAATAGATTTTATTATTTCCTCTGTTTTTGTCTCACAGGTGGAATGAATCATATCTAGTTCAAAAGACAGGGCAGCTAATTAACTGGCCACAGATGGTAATTAGATAAACAAATAAACAGAACTGTCAGTTTGAAACTTTGTTCTTCTTTTTAACCTAATTTACCCAGAAAAAACATGTATTTTGAGAGGCTTTTTGGTGAAATAGTACATATCATATTGGCTTGGCCACCACAGTGGCATAGTGGTTAGCACCCCTAGCTTACAGTACTATGATGCCTGGTTGCAATCCCAACCAAGACACTGTCTGCATGGAGTTTGTATGTTCTCCATGTGCATTTACTTGAGTTTTTTTTTTTCCCATGCTCTATGAATGAAACAGGATCTATGACTTGAGGTTGCCACAGTTCTGGCATTCATCCAGACAGACCGGCTTTTGAATCATGTGTCCGGGTCTCAGACCACCTGGAATCCAGACAGATTATTCAGGCCGCAGTCCGGCCCCACAAAGCTCCCAGCTTCCCTTCCTCTCCCACTGGGATGTTTCGGGATGGAGAGCAGGGAAGGGGCTGATAAATATGTCATTTACCGGCCCCTTCCTTTTCTGACTGAACCCAGTGAGTGATTAGCACCGATCATTCAAAGTGTTTATTCATGGCTGAATCATAGTAAACTGTGTTTACTATGATTCAGTTTGTGAAGGAACAGGAAGCCGCTTAGCATAGAGTTGCTCCACCGACTGACACCATCCACTGTCCTACTGACACCAACCTCTACCCTACTGACACATCCACTGCTCTACTGACTGAAACCATCCACTGTCCTACTGACACCAATCTCTACCTTACTGACACTGTCCATTGCTCTACTGACTAACACCATCCATTGTCCTACTGACACCAACCACTACCCTACTGACACATCCACTGCTCTACTGACACCATCTATTGTCCTACTGACACCAACCTCTGCCCCCCTGACATGTCCACTGCTCTACTGACTGACACCATCCACTGTCCTACTAACACCAATCTCTACCCTACTGACACATCCACTGCTCTACTGACACCATCCACTGTCCTACTGACACCAATCTCTACCCTACTGACACTGTCCATTGCTCTACTGACTAACACCATCCATTGTCCTACTGACACCAACCACTACCCTACTGACACATCCACTGCTCTACTGACATCATCCACTGTCCTACTGACACCAACCTCTGCCCTCCTGACACGTCCACTGCTCTACTGACTGACACCATCCACTGTCCTACTAACACCAATCTCTACCCTACTGACACATCCACTGCTCTACTGACACCATCCACTGTCCTACTGACACCAATCTCTACCCTACTGACACTGTCCATTGCTCTACTGACTAACACCATCCATTGTCCTACTGACACCAACCACTACCCTACTGACACATCCACTGCTCTACTGACACCATCTATTGTCCTACTGACACCAACCTCTGCCCCCCTGACATGTCCACTGCTCTACTGACTGACACCATCCACTGTCCTACTAACACCAATCTCTACCCTACTGACACATCCACTGCTCTACTGACACCATCCACTGTCCTACTGACACCAATCTCTACCCTACTGACACTGTCCATTGCTCTACTGACTAACACCATCCATTGTCCTACTGACACCAACCACTACCCTACTGACACATCCACTGCTCTACTGACATCATCCACTGTCCTACTGACACCAACCACTACCCTACTGACACATCCACTGCTCTACTGACACCATCTATTGTCCTACTGACACCAACCTCTGCCCTCCTGACATGTCCACTGCTCTACTGACATCATTCATGCTTTAATACATTTCCAATTCCAATTGGATCCTGTTTCATTCATTGAACCTATAGTACAGCATCTATAAATGGAGCAGCTGGGCAGGCATAGGTACATAATATAACTGGATACTAATATTTATAGGTAAAGTTGATCCAGGGAATATCCGGTTGCCTCTCGTGGGCAAGGAATATTCCCTGGATCAACAGGAAGGAATTTTTTTCCCCTGCTGGAGAAAATTGGATCATGCTTTGCTGTGGTTTTTGCCTTCCTCTGGATCAACTGTGGGCATGGGATTGTGTATAAAGAATTGTCCCCCCCCCCCCTTTTTATTGGTTGAACTGGATGGACTTGTGTCTTTTTTTAACCAGAGTTACTATGTAACTATATGTAACCAAGATCCGCTTGGGCTACACAGTGGCTTGGTTGTTAGTACTCCTTCCTTACAGCTCTAGGATGTTTGGATAGAATCCCAACCAGGATACTATCTTGATGGAGTTTGCATGTTCTTCTTTTGCTTGTCTGGCTTTCCTCCAATGCTCTATGAATGGAACAGGATCTATGAATGAATGTTTTGCCCCCTCCATTTATAGATCTTGTTCCATCCATGGGAGTTATAGTACAATTTTTATGATTGGAGGAGCTTATTTATTACTCATTATAGGCTTATCTATAGATACTGTTAATATCTCCTAAATGTACACCATCTGGGATATACTTACATTACATGCAGCCAATGACGTCATTGGTGCATGCGCCGTGAATGACGGCTCCGGCCTGTACCATGTACCATGTGATTAGCTGTAGCCAATCACAGATCTCACAATAGAAAGCAAGCTCTCATGAATGCTATTCTTGATAGCAAAAATTAATGCATATAACAGTGTCACACAGCCGGAGTCCGTGGACCCGGAAGGAAGACGGGTGAAGATGGATGCTGCCTCCAGCGATTACATCGCTTACATCAATTACATTGATTACATCGCATGGCATCAGGGCTTCGTTTTCAGGTAAGTTTCACATAATGTGCTAGTATGCGATGCATACTAGCACATTAAGCCTTTACCTTCCAGGTCCAAAAAAAAAACAACCAGCGGTTTACAACCACTTTAATACTTTTACACGTTTAAAAACAGAGCAACAGAGTGGGACTTTGTATGAGACGCTAGGTGGGTAGAGCCAAGCGTCTCCATCCCCGATAATTTGAACAAAAAAAGAAAACGGAAAAACGGGACTTTATATGAAACATGCACTCCAGGAGATAACAACTTAATAACCATGAATATGGCAAGTACCCAAAATACAACAGAACCAAAACACGTTGCATGGAAGCATCACATAACCACAATTGGCACTATATTATTTATTTATTGATATATGAATTGTAACAAAAAGTAAAAATAATAATGACATGGTTCATAATATTAAAAAATCCTTATTCATATCGAGACAGGTCTTAAATTATACATAAGGTATAGCAAAAATACAGTTAATGACATGGTTAGTTCATTTTGTACATACTGTAAAAAGCAATTACATAAAAGACAGCGGTGTAAGTCCAGTACCAAATAACAGTCCCCAGGGGGTATATGGTAGATATATATATAGAGACCACTCCCCTCATTCACATCCCCACAGTCTCTATATATATCTACCATATACCCCCTCTTTTTATAGATGACTACCACGTGGACCACACACATTTTGACACTCATGGGGATACATCCCTGGGGACTGTTATTTGGTACTGGACTTACACCGCTGTGTTCTGGGCCAGCCCACCTCAGCTCCCGGGAGCTGATGTTTCTTCGGTCGGCCCCCAGCTCTCCATGCCCACGCCCAAACTCATAGGATTACCTGTAAGTAGTTTTGAGAATTGGGCTATACCCCCCCTTCTCTCATCCTTCCTCCTCCCCTACACAGATCTACCATATAGGCTCTTTTAATATATATATGTTTTTTTTAATATCTATAGACACCTACTGCATACCTGCTCCTGAAGAGTGGCGGTTGCCACGAAACGCGTTGAGCCAATAGATGCCCCCTTGTCCACACTACATTACTATTACTCTACTGCCGTATTTATACCAATTGGACTGCACCAACTAATTCTAGCTACAATTATTTACTATGGAGATACACTTCAGTGAATCTGGCTATCTACAGTATGTATCAATATGAGCCAATCATATTGTTCTATTATGGAAGTGTGAGCCAATGGTTGCCCCCATATGTTTAAAATTGCATTATTAATTTATTCCACATATCAACTGGATTTTACTCGCCTACCCAGCTTACAATGAACTATCATAGAGACTTGTCTTTTATGTAATTGCTTTTTACAGTATGTACAAAATGAACTAACCATGTCATTAACTGTATTTTTGCTATACCTTATGTATAATTTAAGACCTGTCTTGATATGAATAAGGATTTTTTAATATTATGAACCATCTCATTATTATTTTTACTTTTTGTTACAATTCATATATCAATAAATAAATAATATAGTGCCAATTGAGGATATGTGATGCTTCCATGCAACGTGTTTTGGTTCTGTTGTATTTTGGGTACTTGCCATATTCATGGTTATTAAGTTGTTATCTCCTGGAGTGCATGTTTCATATAAAGTCCCGTTTTTCCGTTTTCTTTTTTTGTTCAAACTTTTACACGTTTAACATATATTTACACATTTTAAATGAAAAAAAAGTGCAAAATAAAAAAAAAAATGTATTTAATTTATAAATAACTTTTCAATGCTTTGTACCATTCCTGACAGCTGAAGTGTAAACAAAAAAGTTGCGGTAGGTATCAGTAATTGATATCGGCGAGTAATATAAAAAAAAGTATTGGTACGTTACTCATGGTAAAAAAAAAAAAACGGTATCGGTGATTCCCTACTCAGCATCACATGTGGGCATTACCTATGCAAATGCAGTCTGCCTAAGAACGTCCACTCCTCCACACTGACACCCATTCCTTAAAACATTTTGATATTCGCATAACTCCTCCCAAGAGCCAGCCTACTGCTTGCATTAGGACTGAGAGCATTGGGAGGAGTATTAAAGTGGAGTTCCACCCCAAAAAAAAAAAAAAAAAAATATTATTATTGTGCTTAAAAAAAACAAAAAAAAAAAAACATTTGGAGAATTTTTTTTTTTTTTACTCACCTCTAAATGCCTGTTGCTAGGGGGTCCCTTGTAGTCTGCCTCCTTCTGCGCCTGGGCTCCTGACGTCACTTCCCTCAGCGCAGGAAGGGAGATCAGCCCTGCCCCCTCCCTCTTGTCAATCATCTGGGACACATTACAGGCCCCAGATGATTGAGCAGCCAATCACGGCGCGCAGCGCCGCTCGCGCATGCGCAGTGGGTGCCCGGCTGTGAAGCCATAGAATCATGTTGAATACGTGTTTCTGCCGTCCCGGGTAATGCCACAGGTGCGCCGCTTCTGCTGTGGTTAGTCACGGCAGAAACCGATCAACAGGTGCCGGCCAATAGATCTCCGCTAGGTTATAGAGAGGAGAATCTGGATGCCGCACACTGGATAAAGTTGAAAACTTATCTTTATTATAAAGCTGGAACCATCAAAAATACACGACTATGAGTAAGCACTCAATCTCGAGTGCGAAACGCGTCAGCTGAACCTGTACATTTTGCCTGATTGTCGTGTATTTTTGATGGTTCCAGCTTTATAATAAAGACAAGTTTTCAACTTTATCCAGTGTGCGGCATCCAGATTCTCCTCTCTATAACCTTGCTCTACTTAGCATTTGGCCAGCACCTGGGACTCTTCACCTCTGAAGGTTTTTCATCAACTTCACACCTGGGTTCAGATCCACCTGAGCGGTGAAACATTTTCTTTGCTTCAATTGCATTCAAGGACAATAGATGTCCGCTGCCACCCTCTGAGATAGAGAGACTGGACGGAGCTCTGCATATGTAAACAATGCAGAACTCCACCCTGGATCTGATGGATTTTCTTTCCTTTCAAAGCAAGGAGTAAAATCCATCACTTCTCTTAGTGAAAGCAGCACACAAAGTACACAAAAACACTGGTTAGGCACACATTTAACCCTTTAATTGCCCTAGATGTTTAACCTCTACTCAGCCAGTGTCATTAGTACAGTGACAGTGCATATTTTTTAGCACTGATCACTGTATTAGTATCACTGGTTCCCACAAAAGTGTCAGTTAGTGTCAGAGTGTTCGCCGCAATATAGCAATTCAGCTGTAAGCCGCCATTACTAGTATAAAAAAAATGAAAGCGGAGTTCCACCCAAAAATGGAACTTCCGCTTTAAGGGAAGGTGACCCCCTGACAAAAAATTACATTTGGCATGTCATTTTTTTTGGGGGGGGGGGGGATACCCTCTTTTTAGAGGGTTCAAGCTCACACTTACTCCTGGTGCACTGCGGCACCGGAAGGGAGATCACTTCTCCCCCCTCCTTCTCGGCAATCATCTGGGACATGTCACAGGTCCCAGATGATTGCCCGGCCAGTCACGGCCCGCCGCGCAGCTCGCGCGTGCGCTGTGCGCGTGCACCCACAGTGACAATGCCGGCGCTGCAGAGAGGAGGGGGAGATGAGCTGGGCTTCATTCCCCGGCATTGCTGGACCCTGCGACAGGTAAGTATCCGATTATTAAAAATCAGCAGCTGCAGTATTTGTAGCTGCTGACTTTTTTTTTTTTTTTTTTACGCGGAACTCCGCTTTAAGTAAATAAAAATTCCAGTATATATATCCCATAGTTTGTAGACGCTATAAAGTTTGCAAAAATCAATCAATATATTATTGGGATTTGTTTTACCAAAAATATGTAGCAGAATACATATTGGCCTAAATTTTTTGAAGAAATTAGATTTTTTTCATTTTTTGGGGGGGTATGTTTTATAGCAGAAAGTAAAAAAAAATGTTTGTTTTTTCATAATTGTCATCTTTTTTCTTTTTTTTGTTTATAGCCAAAAAAATTTAAAACGCAGTTGTGATTAAATACAACCAAAAGAAAGCTCTATTTGTGGAAAAAAAAAGGGCATTTTATTTGTGTACCGTGTTGCGCTACCGCACAATTGTCAGTTAAAGTAACGCAGTGCCGTATCGCAAAAAACGGACTGGTCATGAAGGGGGGTAAATCTTCCAGAGGTCAAGTGGTTATTATTATTTCTTATTATTAAATATTATTTATTTATGTATTTATTTTGCTAAGAAATCTTTTTAATAGCAGTCTGCTGCAGCCCCCCCCCCCAAAAAAAAAAGTAATTCTTTTCTTTCGCCTTCTATGGGAAAAAAAAAAATCTGGTTACTTCTTGTGGAAAGTGAAACATACTTTGCTGCAAATAAGAGCAGCAGAACATAATTTGTTTTACAGCTGTTGTAGCAAATTCCGCCTCGTTTGCTTTTGTACACCAATGGGGGGGGGGGGAGGGGAGGGAAGGTATCCTTTGTGACAAGCGCTTTGCTGACCGCGTTACCTATCGGCCAGCCTCAGTCTCACCCAATTTCACAGCTACGCTCGGCTTTCCGTACCGACCTAACGGCTCTGCCTTCTGCAGCCAGCGATAGCTCTATGTATTATCCAGCGCATTCGCGGCCTTAACCGAGGAGATCGGGGAAATAATCTCCGCCGCTAAGAAGATAAATTGACTCGGCGTGTTACTTACTTTATCAGGACCTGAGTTGCGTTGCAGCCCCAGAAACAATTATGAATGATTAAATCAGGTATTGTGTGGCAAGTTATGGTGATAGAGTATTATAGCAAATCCGCTCCTTAAGTAATGGAGGAGTTTAACGAATCAATAGAAGCCATATGCATGCTGTTAAAGGGAACCTGTGTTGAGTATTAACCACTTGCCTACTGGGCACTTTTACCTTTACCACTTTTACCCTTCCTGCCCAGACCAATTTTCATCTTTCAGCGCTGTCACACTTTGAATGACAATTGCGCGGTCATGCTACACTGTACCCAAACTATATTTTTATAGTTTTTTTCACACAAATAGAGCTTTCTTTTGGTGGTATTTAATCACCATTGGGTTTTTTTATTGTTTTGATAAATAAAATAAAATAGACTGAAAATTTTGTTGAAATCATGCAGCCCCAGACCATGACACTCTCACCACCATGCTTGACTGTAGACAAGACACACTTGTCTTTGTACTTCTCACCTGGTTGCCGCCACACACGCTTGACACCATCTGAACCAAATAAGTTTATCTTGGTCTCATCAGACCACAGGACATGGTTCCAGTAATCCATGTCCTTAGTCTGCTTGTCTTCAGCAAACTGTTTGCGGACTTTCTTGTGCATCATCTTTAGAAGAGGCTTCCTTCTGGGACGACAGCCATGCAGACCAATTTGATGCAGTGTGTGGCGTATGGTCGGAGCACTGACAGGCTGACCCCCCACCCCTACAACCTCTGCAGCAATGCTGGCAGCACTCATACGTCTATTTCCCAAAGACAACCTCTGGATATGACGCTGAGCACGTGCACTTAACTTCTTTGGTGGACCATGGTGAGGCCTGTTCTGAGTGGAACCTGTCCTTTTAAACCGCTGTATGGTCTTGACCACCATGCTGCAGCTCAGTTTCAGGGTCTTGGCAATCTTCTTATAGCCTAGGCCATCTTTATGTAGAGCAGTGGTTCTCAACCTTTCTTTTGCTGTGACCCCTTGATAAAATTTCCCAAGTTGTGGGCCCCCCTAACAGTAAAAATATTTTTGTAGCATGGGTTGTCAGCACCCAAGGCAAGACAAGTAATTTGCACCCCTAACCCACAGACATTTAGTGCACCCTGAGTCCTTTCCATTCGCACAGTATTAAAACCCCTTATGTTACATTTTAGGATGTACCACTCTTTCTCTTTCTTCTCCTTTCTTTCCCTTTTATCTCTCTCTATCCTAATTTCTTGTTTTTTTCCCCCATCCCTCTCTCTAGCCGTCTTTCGTGTTTTTTTCTTATTCTTTCTCTCCCTTTTTCTTTATTACTCTCCCTCTTTTCCTCTCGCTTCCATGTATTCTCTAATTTTATTCCTACTCTTACTCCTTGGTGGTGGTGGTAGGGGGGGGGGATCAGTGGCAATGCTAGGGGGAGTTCTGATGAGCCAACTTAAGTGCCCCTGATGAAGGTCGCAAGGTCATGTGATTTATTTTTTAAGATGCCCAAACACCACTTTATTCTAAAATATTGCAAAAAAGGTGCAAGGTCATCTGCTGATCTGAAAACTGTAGTGGGGACTTTTAATGGCAACTATAATCTCCGACTTTGTGGTGTCTTGTAGCAGTGACACCTATGCCGAAATCAGTCTCCTCCAGCCCCTCCCACTTCACATTCCTCACCAGTCAGCTGACCTCTAGTCTCTGCCCCCCTAGCCATGCCGTGAACTGAATGGGTGGCTGTGAACAGGCTGAGTGGCCGCTCTCTAACATGACAAAATGTAAATTTCCAAGGGGTATGAATACTATTTCAAAGCACTGTATAAGACTGTTTGTTTGTCAGTGGAGTGTTGACTCGCGCAATTGTCATTCAAAGTGTAAACGCGCTGAAACCTGAAAACTGGCCTGGGAAGGAAGGGGGTAAAAGTGCCCTATATTGAACTGGTTAATGGTCATTTGACCACAAAGATTGCTATCCGGAAAAAAAAATACAGATTATGCTAATTCATGCAAATGCAACATAGACATAACTTATGTTTCTGATTGCACTGATAGCATCGTATAGTATAACAGAATAAAAAATAGCATATCTGTTATTTAAAATAATACGGGGTGCCTTCTAAGCCTGCTACTGCAGCTGCATGCAGACATCTAATCCCCATAGACTGAAACGCCATCACAAGCACATAAACTGCCTCTGGGATCGCGCGGCGTGCTTGCCAGGTCAGTCCAATTTTTTTCCCATTGTTTGCCGGTAATTTGTTCTGTCTGCCAGCCTCTCTGGCAGCTCCTATAAAGCAATAACGTTAAGATCCCAGGTGGAGTCCCAGAGGTGCTCCATATCATGTCCCTCCCTGGGAAACAAGCCTATTAGGAACCGAAAGAGGACTTCGGAAAAGTAAAATAAGGCGCAGTAGAATTACGACTCCAGAAAACGGTCCTTGTGAGCTGCGTGATTTGTAGGCTTCTTATTAATGTCGGGATATCAAGATAAACTTTATTCCGCTGAGTTATGGGTGGAAGCACGCTGATGGCGCGCTGCTTGTGCTAAAGATGTAACTCACCTTGCCATGGAGGGTGGACCTTTAAATCTAATCTGCAAAGCCAATACTGGGAGCGATTTAAGTCGTAAGTCTCGGCTCGCCATAACTTCATAAGATGCTGAGCTGATGGGTTGCAGGAGATGTAATAGCTCAGCACATGGGAGATTATTGTCATTGAAGCTTGATTCAGAGTCAGTATGCATGCCTCCTTTTAAAGTGTTACTAAACCCACAACAGTAAAATCAGTCTGTATATGCAATAAAGCATGCTTGGTATACTCACTGTGGAATCTAAGGGGAGTAATTTTGCGCATTGTGTAAAAAGGCTGTTTGATCCTGTCTTCTCTGATCCTCCCCTTCTTCCACTGTCCCCAATTCAGCTCCTAATAGAGCCTTGGGGGCACTCTGCACATGCTCAATTTGGTGTGTTTTGCTAGAGAGTTGTTGTTTTTTTCTTGGGAGGGTGAATGTGACCAGCACAGGGCCAATCAGCACTGTCCAGACAGGTGGTCAGGGGTCCAGCATCCTCATAGGACAGTCAGAGAAGAATGAAAACTCATCCTACAAGCTTTAACTAGACACTCATAGAAGTCACAAGTCTGCTATACACTGCTGATGAGAAAAGGTAGTAAGTAGTTTATGTTTACTAAAATAATTGCATTTCCATGTTCTGTGTACTGTGGGAGGCCAGATATAGTGAATGCAGGCTCCTGGATTTAGTAACACGTTAAAGGCATTATAAGTATTCCTACTTGCACCTTGTGTTTTTCACCTGCATAGAATGTGCATTGATCATGTAGTTTCATTGTGTCATGTGTTATCCTGTATGCACAGCCTATAGTGGAATAGATCTTCACATTCCAGTGTCAGAAGGTTCTGTTTGTGTTCAAACATGAGGCATGTGGCATGTCACCACACAAGGAATGTATGACCTTGGTCTGTAGTATAAGAACTTCCTATGAAGAAACTAAATATCCCACAATCCCTGATTCTCTCAGTCTAGTACTCTGCAGGTGAGAGCTACACAGTAATTAGATCTGACACAGACATAGGCAGGCAGAGCAATTAACAGAGAGATCATCATGCAGTCCTTCATCACATTATCACTCCCACATTTGTGATGCAACACAGAGGAACATATATAAGGCATTTTAATGCATTTGTACATTGGCTTTTACAAGCATTTTGAAAGTGCATGTAATGAAGGCCTCTTGAGCCCCCTAGGGAAAGAGAGCCTTGACTGATGGGGGCATGGCTAGGTGCATGACAAGGGGAACGATTGGTTGGGACAGTTGGGATGGGATGGGCCTGAGCTCAGGAAACATGTGCCCCAGGGCATTCTGGGTCTTTCGGAAGAGTCGTTGGAAGAGCTGCCCACCCTCCCGCCCATTTTTTCCTATGTTATGATAGGTCACAGCTTGCTGCGGTTTTCTTGACCTTGCCAGCAGTTAAAGTTGCTGTAATGGGCTATGCCCTTGATGGAAAATTGGAAGTAGGCTGTCTGTCCAGCACTTATGGTAAGGACAGGCCCCACTTCCCTCTTTTGGTTAAGTGTTCACAGTACGACTGTGACTGGCACTGGTTAAATATGTTCACATGTTATATGTTGGAATTGAATAAAGCTGTGGCCTTGCCCTTTCCAACCCAATGGTTGGAGGTGTCTTATTTAATGGGGTAAAGGGCAAGGGTGGTGGGGAACTTGATCCCATTGTGTTACGTTAATTGGGACCTAAGCCCATTGCGCCCCAGCAGTCAAGTTTTATTATAGTTTTAAATACAGTAACAAAGCTGCCAACTGTTCTGAATTTCCTGGGAGAGGCCCACATGGATTCCAGGCTGCATCCCAAGATCACAGCATCAGCCTTATTTGAGTTACTGAGCATGCTCAGTAACTCAAAAGAGTGTTACTGAGGAGATTGCGGCCAATAGTGGGCAGTTCCTGCATAGTCACGGGTTAGACCACCCAGACAGTGGGCCTGATCTGGATAGAACCGTTCAGAAGAAGGTTGTGAGATGTGTGGGCTGTGAGCAGGGGTGATACTGGGATGAAGATGTTGGTAAGTATAGCAGAGGGAAGGGTAATGCCCCTATCAGGTTATTTTCTCTTGCTTGTGGTTTGCTGGGGAGATTTCCCTTCACTTCCTGTCCCAGAGGTGCAACAGGAAAGGAGAGGACATCTCTCCAAAGAAAA
Source organism: Aquarana catesbeiana (assembly GCF_042186555.1). Classification (NCBI taxonomy): domain Eukaryota; kingdom Metazoa; phylum Chordata; class Amphibia; order Anura; family Ranidae; genus Aquarana; species Aquarana catesbeiana. The sequence goes on along the minus strand of NC_133334.1, from coordinate 33,593,810 downwards.
AAGGAATTCTCGTTGTGACAACTCTTACATTTTATATGTTCTTTCACTCTTTGTCTAATCATAATGCAATCCAGGGTATATAAAGAGGAAAAATCTCCCCAGAGAGGACTTAGGCAGCCATAAACACTTGTCAAATGGTCTAACCGTTCTCTACTGCATCCAAAACTAAAAAATGCATTTACATCCATAGCTCCCAACTGTCCCTGATTTCGAGGGACTGTCCCTCATTTGGAACAAAGTCCACGTGTCCCTCTTTCCTCCTCATTTTGATCCAATCTATATAGTTGTATATAAAATGCACTTTTTTAATTTTCCAAACAGTGTTTCCCCGTGCTAAACCTTTCATCCAATTTCTAAATTGCTGCATTTGAAAACTCAAAAAGCCAATATAAAGGAATAGTAGTGGTAAAAAAAAGTCCTTGTGGTTTTAACTAATCATTGTTTTGTATAATTCTTCTTTAAGGGGGCGTGGCAGGGGGTGTGTCCTATGCCTACATATTTTTGCTAATAGGTTCCCTCGTTCCCATCTCAAAAAGTTGGAAGGTATGATACACATAGGCTGTATTTCCACTACATGCTTTGCGTTTAACGTGCATTAAAACAGAGTTCCACCCTAAAAAAAATAAAAGATTTCCATTAAAAGACTCCTTTTAACCTATAAATTAAGATTTGGAGGAAATTTTTTTTTTTTTATACTTACCAGAAACGCTCCTGTTGCTACGTAGTCCTCGTAATCTGCCACTTCCTGGTCTTCATGACCTCCTCCCTCGCCTATGCTCCTGGGAAATGATGATACATAATTTCCCAGGGGTCTGTGGGCAGTATTGTGATGTTGCCTTTAGAAACAATTGGCGCTTCGGCCGGTGAATCACGCACGCGCAAGACCCAGCCTGCACCTCTCCAAAGCTAATCCAGGAAACGATCTGGATTGGGCTTCACATGCCCACAATCATTATGGAAATGGCCACAAACGGATGCATCAATTACAGTAAGAAATTAATATTTTTGATAAATCGCTGATGGTAATTGTGTACTCGTTTTTGAATTACATTAGTAATAATGCTAGGATCAACAAAAAAAATATAATTTTTTCGCCAGAACTCCGCTCTAAGTTCACTTACAGTATGTTGATGTGCATTTTTTTTTAATGCATTGCATTGGTGCTCATTTTATTTTGATGGGGCATTATTCCTTCTACTAACAACAATCATGAGAAATTGTTCCTCACACTGACACCAACAATGGAGCATAATTCCTCCCGCTGACACCAACAATGGAGCATAATTCCTCCCACTGACACCAACAATGGAGCATAATTCCTCTCGCTGACACCAACAATGGAGCATAATTCCTCCCGCTGACACCAACAATGGAGCATAATTCCTCTCGCTGACACCAACAATGGAGCATAATTCCTCTCGCTGACACCAACAATGGAGCATAATTCCTCCCGCTGACACCAACAATGGAGCATAATTCCTCCCGCTGACACCAACAATGGAGCATAATTCCTCCCACTGACACCAACAATGGAGCATAATTCCTCCCGCTGACACCAACAATGGAGCATAATTCCTCCCTCTGACACCAACAATGGAGCATAATTCCTCCCGCTGACACCAACAATGGAGCATAATTCCTCCCGCTGACACCAACAATGGAGCATAATTCCTCCCGCTGACACCAACAATGGAGCATAATTCCTCCCTCTGACACCAACAATGGAGCATAATTCCTCCCAATGACACCAACAATAGGACTGCCATGTCCCTTGTAACAGAGCCTGACATATAGAAGGAGACCTCTCTTGCAGCCCTGGCTCAGGGGCCACTGGAGTTGCGACAGTGGCTCAGAGAGCGCAGTGAGGTAGGAGTGCTTACGGAATTGCTTGTTGATGGTAGAGATGTGCAGCTGATGATTCTTCAGACCAGGCTGGGTGGTGAGCAGCTGGTGGCAGCAGAAGCAGCAAGTGCGGATGCACAGCGGATGCAGGGCCGCTTTACCAGGTACTAAATGGAGCAGAATGGAGCAAGACTGGAGCAGGGTCAGAAAAGCCGGGTCAATCACAGGTAATCAGATATGGCATAAGGGGTAAGCAGAGATTGGTCAGTAGACAGGCAGAGGTTGGCGGCAGGATATCAGGCAGAATAGCAGGTATAGCATGGTTAAGGCAAGCCGGGGTCAGGACTGGAGATAAGCAAGCGTAGTAAAGGAGCCGGGTCAAACACCGGTAATCAGAAGGAGATACAAGATCAGACTCAGGTGAAGCTGAAGATCAGACAGCACTGCACTAGTGTAGCTGCTGTCTTTATATAGGCCATTTGGCGACAGTATTAATGGCCAACGTGCATGCGTATTTTCGCGCATGCACCTAGGCATTAGCCTATGCCCAGCAAGACGGACACCTGCAAATGCACGTCTGCGCCTGCCATGTCCCTGGCAAGGACCCAGTTTCTCCCTCTGATATCAACAATGGGGCGCTATTTCTTCCACTGACACCAATGATGGGGCACTATCGCTCCCACTAAGACCAACTATAGTATACAATTCCTCTCTCTGACATTGATGATGGGCAATATTCTTCTCACCGACACCAATGATGGAACACTTTTTCTCTAACTCACTGACAACAAACATCGAGCTCTATTCCATTGACAACAATAATAAGACATAATTCCTCCTACTGATACTATTGATGGGGCACTATTCATCCCACTAACACCAGTGATGGGGCACTATCTTTTCAGTGATATCAACGATTGGCACCATACCTCCCATTCATGAAAACATGGGGCTATAGTCCTCCCAATGACACCAATAATGGGGCACTACTTCTTTCACTGACACCAATTATGGGGCACTATATCCCCCATTGGCACCAATGGTGGGCACAATTCCTCCCACTAACACCTATAATAGGATGCGGTTCCTCCCTCTAAAATTGATGATGAGGTATTATTCCTCTCACTGACACCAATAACGGGGCACTTTTCCTCCCCCTGACAACAAAGATGGAGCACTATTCCATTGAGAAAAATGATAAGACACAGTTCCTCCTACTGATACCACCAATGGGGCACTATTCCTTCCACTAACACCAACAATAAGGCACTATTTTTTCCAATCATACCGACAATGGGGTAAAATTCCTCCCACTGGTACCAAAGATGGCCATTATTCCTCCCACTGACACCAGTGATGGGGCATTATCCCTTCCACTGACACCAATGATGGGGCACTATTTCTACCACTGACACCAATGATGGGGCACTATTTCTACCACTGACACCAATGATGGAGCATTATTCCTCCCACTGACATCAGTGATGGGGCATTATCCCTTCCACTGACACCAATGATGGGGCACTATTTCTACCACTGACACCAATGATGGGGTACTATTTCTACCACTGACACCAATGATGGGGTATTATCCCTTCCACTGACACCAGTGATGGAGCATTATCCCTTCCACTGACACCAATGATGGGGCACTATTTCTGCCACTGACACCAATGATGGGGCACTATTTTTGCCACTGACACCAATGATGGAGCATTATCCCTTCCACTGACACCAATGATGGGGCACTATTTCTGCCACTGACACCAATGATGGAGCATTTTTTTATTCCCACTTGACCCTCCTAAACTCTGAAGGACAGGAAACAGGCCCTTTGTTCACTTGCCGACCGTGTCACGCAGATATACTGTGGCACAATGGCTCTCCTAGGCGAAATCCCGTACGGGTACGTCCTACCCGTTTTCGGCCACCAGAGGGCGCGCGCGCAGCCCGCTGCCCAGCTGAGGACCCAATGCACGTGACCGGCGGGCACGATCACCGCCGGCCAAGCGCGATCTCGTACACGAGTGCCAGCGTAAACACACAAATCCCTGTGCTGTCAGAGGAGAAGAGCCATATCGTTTCTTCCTACGAAGTAGGAAAAACAATATGGGTCCTCTCCTATTCACTTACATCCCCATACAGTTAGAACATACTGAGAGAACACACATTTAACCCTTTGATCGTCCCCTAGTGTTAATCCCTTCCCTGCCAGTAACATTTACACAGTAATCAGTGCATTTTTATAGCACTGATTGCTGTATAAATGCCAATGGTCCCAAAAAAGTGTCATAAGTCTCCGATCTGTCTGTCGCAATGTTGCGGTACCGCTAAAAATCACATCACCGCCATTACTAGTAAAAAAAAATTAAATAATAATAAAAATGCCATAAATCTTTCCCATAGTTTGCAGACGCTATAACTTTTGCACAAACCAATCAATATACGCTTATTGCGATTCTTTTGACCAAAAATATGTAGAAGAATATATATTGGCCTAAATCGATGAAGAAATTAGTTTTTTAAAAAAACTTTTGGGGATATATATTATAGCAAAAAGTAAAAAGGATTGTTTTTTCTTCAAAATTGTCGCTCTATTTTTTTTGTTTATAGCGCAAAAAATAAAAACCGCAGAGGTGATCAAATACCACCAAAAGAAAGTTCTATTTGTGGGAAAAAAAGGACGCAAAGCACGTTCGGGTACAGCATCGAACGACCGAGCAAATGTCAGTTAAAGCGGCGCAGTGCCAAATTGTAAAAAGTGCTCTTGTCAGGAAGAGGGGTAAAATCTTCCGGGGCCGAAGCCGTTAAACTCCAACAGAAAGCGCGGTGTAACACTGATGCCGGACACTAGGGGGCAGAAGAGGTTGTTGTGGCAATGAAGTCTCGACTGAAATAATATGAATTTTCTTCCGCTGCATATCACAAACTACTTACTGCAATTTTGACTTTAGAAGAAGCTATTTCTGAAATTAATTGGCATTTTACATATTAAAAACTCATCAATTTCCATTTCACCTGAAAGTCATTTTCCACTAATTTCCGCTAGACGGAACTAAACGCGGGGCCGTGCAAAGTTATTTACTGCTTAGTAGACTAAACTTGGAAATATAATTTAGCCTTTTAATTTTGCATTATGCTAAATAAATAAATGGTGCACGCTGTGATTAGTAAAAGGATATAAAAACTCATTTTCTCGCAACAAATGTTTTTATTAAATGCATGAAGGTAATAAACTGGCATTGTCAGATTATCAAGCAAGGGCTTCGAGGTCTGCCTAATTGGTGAAGTTATTTTCTGGGTGAGAAAAGACAAATAGAGGGCTGACTTAAAGGGGAACTCTGGGTCAACTTTTTTTTTTTTTCTTGGAGCCTAGTCAGGCCCTATGCATTGTGATGCATTGCTTAAAGCATTTCTGACCCATGGACACTACAGTGTTACAGTGAGTGCCCAAACCTACCAGTCCCATCATAGTGAAATCAAGGCTCCACTGGAGTCTTCTGGAAATTGATAGGACCCCCCCTAGTTGCATAGCCAATAGGAAGTGCTTTTGTCACCAGGCCCCTAAAAGTACCCTTCTCCTTTGCAGTACAGAAAAACAAAGACTTGGATTTGGCACATCATGTCTAAGATTAAAGCTCTACACCAGGGATCCTCAAACTACGGCCCTCCAGCTGTTGCAGAACTACATGTCCCATGAGGCATTGTAAAACTCTGACATTCACAGACATGACTAGGCATGATGGGAATTGTAGTTCCTGAACAGCTGGAGGGCCATTGTTTGAAGACCCATGCTCTACACCATATAAAGATATGTATTTTCATTATTCTTTATTCTTCGTGTTACATTCCAGCCCTGGTGAAGGGGGCCAAATACACTCCCTAAAATGCATTGACTTTTGTTTATAACTTGCCTTTTGAATAAATGTGTTTTTGGAAATGTATTTTTGGATGTAGCATGAGGGTTTTGTATTTGACCCTGGTGTTCAGAGGCTGGGGGGTAACTGGAATAGGTCGGAGGACCTGGAACAAGTATGTAGATCTTATTCTGGCTTTACTGGTCTGCGTGATTGTTCTGGGTGACTCAGAGAAATGAAAATAAGGGGAAAGAAGATGGAAAAGGGTCAAATAAAAAGAATGAAAAAAGAAAGGGAATGGAAAAAGAAAAAAAAAGGGAAAGAAAGAAGGAAAGGGGAAGGGAAAGAGAAAGAGGTAGGAAAAGAAAATAGAAAAAAAAAACAAAAAACGGTAAGGAGAGGAGAGAAAAGGGAAAGAAAGGAAGGGGAAAGGAAAGGAAAGAAATAGGAATAGGAAAAGGAAAGAAAAAAAATAGGGTAAGAGAAAGGGAAAAAAGGGATAGAAAAGGAAAATGAAAAAAAAAGGAAAGGGAAAAATTAAGAGACAGGAAATAGAAAAGGAAAAGGGGAGGGAAATGGAAAGGGAAAAGGAAAGGAAAAAGAAAGAGGTAGAAAAAGAAAAAGAAAGAGGTAGAAAAAAAAGAGGTAGAAAAGGAAAAAAAAAAAAAAAACAGTAAGGAGAGGAGAGAAAAGGGAAAGAAAGGAAGGGGAAAGGAAAGAAATAGGAAAAGGAAAGAAAAAAATAGGGTAAGAGAAAGGGAAAAAAGGGAAAGAAAAAAGGGATAGAAAAGGAAAATGAAAAAAAAAGGAAAGGGAAAAATTAAGAGACAGGAAAGAGAAAAGGAAAAGGGGGGGGGGAATGGAAAGGGAAAAGGAAAGGAAAGGAAAAAAGAAAGCGGTAGAAAAGGAAAGAGAAAGAGGTAGAAAAAAAAGAGGTAGAAAAGGGAAAAGAATAAAAAGACAGTAAGGAGAGAAGAGAAAGGGGAAAGAAAGGAAGGGGAAAGGAAAGAAATAGGAATAGGAAAAGGAAAGGAAAACAATTAGGGGAAGAGAAAGGGAAAGAAAAAAGGGATAGAAAAGGAAAATGAAAAAAAAAAAGGAAAGGGAAAAATTAAGAGATGGGAAAGAGAAAGGGAAAAGGGGAGGGAAGTAGAAAGGGAAAAGGAAAGGAAAGGAAAAAGAAAGAGGTAAAAAAGGAAAAAGAAAGAGGTAGAAAAGGAAAATGAAAAAACAAAAGGGAGGAGAGGACTATCGTAAGGGAAAGGAAAGGAAGGGAAAGAAAAGGGTTTTCCATTGTGACATAAGACTAAACAGCTTTCAGATTTTGGACCATTGGCTTTTAGTTTCTCCTCTGATCCGAAAGGAAAGGCAAGGGAACGTAAGGGAAAGGAATGGAAAAAAGTAATAGAAGAGAAAGGGAAAAAGGGAAAGGAAATAGAAAGGGAAAGAAAAAGGGGTAGGAAAGGAAAACGAAAAATAGGACACAGGAAAGAGAAAAGGAATAAAGGGTTCTCTATTGTGACACTGAAAGGAAAGAATTAAGAGAAGAGGAATGGACAAAAGGGAAAGGAAATAAGAAAGAAAAGGGGCAGGAAAGGAAGTTAAAAAAACAAACAAAGGAGAGGAGAGAAGAGGAGAGGACCATCATAGGGTTTTCCATTGTGACATAAGACTGAACAGCTTTCAGATTTTGCACCATTGGCTTTTAGTTTCTCCTCTGATCTGAAAGGAAAGGAAAGGCAAGGGAATGGAAGGAAACGGAAAGGAAAGGAAAAAAGTAAGAGAAGAGAAAGGGAAAAAATGCAAAGGAAATAGGAAGGAAAAGGGAAAGAAAAAGGGGTAGGAAAGGAAAATGAAAAAAGGGAAAGGGAAAAATAAAAAGACGGGAAAGAGAATGGGATAAATTAAGACACAGGAAGGAGAAAATGAATAATGGGTTTTCTATTGTGACATAAGACTGAACAACTTTCAGATTTTTGCACCATTGGTTTCTCCTTTGATCTTGACAGTGTCACTATATACTTTCATTGCTGGATTTACCATATCAGTCATATGAAAAACCCTATTATTAAATAAATCTGCTTTATAGTGCTTGGCTTTGTTCTTCCAAAAACGATAGACTCTGCAAGTTTCGGAAAGATAAAGAGCCCCAAGTGAGGCCTTTCTTACTGAACTCCCTCATTCCCAGAATAGATGCAGTCAAATTGACTCTCCTCAGCTTCCAACTTTAAAAGATGCAGAATGTTGTAATGAGCATGACTGAGATTTGCAGTACCCTAATTACCCGCACTGTCCTGGCCACTTTGGGGAGCCGTGTGACACCAGACTATATTTTATGTTCTAAATTTAAAGCAAGGTGATCTCTTGATGTTCTCTGCTGACACCAGAGTTATTTTCCAAGTTTATCAACTTATGACTTTATTGATTTCCATGACTTCATATTTTTTCCTGCTAACTAGATGTAGAAAATAGAGTAAAACTTGAGAAAATTGACCTCAGCGGCACTTAAGTGAAGTTCCGTAAAAGCGCTAATAAAAAATACCATTCTTTCATTATGCTGAGGAGGAAGACAAGACATATAATTTGCACGTTCAAAAATTTAACAGGAGATAAGAATGTGTTGGGTCAGGAACTTACGTTAAATTATCCACTTTGAGGATTTATCACAAAGTCAAGCTAAAACTTGCTTGTAAAAATAAAGTAATCAATTGATATGTTCATTTTTTTCTTCCTTAACAAAAAGTGTTGCCAACGATATACTTGCAAAATGTTCTGGTATATGCAGTCAGAATGTTGTGTATGTCTTTCTTGCCTGACCCTGTCAGGGTAGAAATAGGAGATGCCATTAACTACTATTTTTGAATGTGTAGACTACATGAAGTGAACCTCATCTTGTCTGAATCAGTCCTTTTGAGTCACTGACCTAAAAAACAGGTTAGGAGATCAGACTTCACTTGCTGCATGTTTGTTCCATTATGTGCGGTGAACCTTGCAGACACACTAAAGACGACACCCATTTGCGGGTGAAGATGGAAGCATGCAACACACAAGAAGTGCCAAATGCTGAAGATCCTAGCAGCATATGTAGCGAGAAGAGGATGAAGATTCCATGTAATGTAAATAGTAAGTATAATACATGTGATTTAGAGACAATGTTTTTACATGTATCCTAATTACAATTTTGATAATGGGGACTTTTTTCGTGGTGGACTGGGAACCTTTGTCTTGGGAGAGCAACTAAAACCATGTAGCCCTTTCATTGTAGATTTATTTAGATTAAAGTGTGTTATGGTGTCAGACATGGATTATTGTGACAATCCTTTTCACATCTTTCAGTATCTAATTTCTTTGCAGGGCTTGGCATTCAGTCACATGGCATCCCAGAGCTGCAAAAGAAGTTGGTGCAGGAAGTCCTCCCTCTGCCAAAAGCTGTGATTGCAGGTCTGAATGGGAGGCAGGTATCCATATAATGCTCAGCTTACCTCACTGTCTGCAAATCCCACTCTGATCAATGTCTGAATAATGTAGTATTTCCTATAAGGGCTACTAACTCAACATGTCTTATAGAACTGGTCTGGGGTGGGGTGGGGGGGGGGGGTAAATGCCCCCCAGTCTAGTCCTCCTCTTCTTCTTCTACCTACTAGTTCAACTTCCTGGATATCTATTTCCTTATTCCCTTATGGTCCTGTATCAAAGTCTGCAAGCTCAGGAACGGCTTCAAGGTCATTTTGTGAGCCAATCATATGAGCAGGGGGTGAGAATTCTAATGGGACCTTTCCCAAGGAGGGCAATATTGCCTAGAGTGCGAGAAAAATAATTGTCTGACCGTTGTAGTTGGCTGCAGATTGGAACGAAATAACATTTAATATATTATTTTAATAACATTAAATGGACAGTAATGCAGAAGCTTCCATTACTGCCTTTTTTATTTGGCAGATCTGTCATACTTATCATAATATACTACCAAATGAGTCACTACCCCAGAAAAAAACATGTAGAAATGAGTCAGCACTTCCATATTTCTAGCTTCACATGTTCCCTATAAAGTTGATCGCAAGTAAAAAAAAAAACAAAAAAAAACATTTGATTTACCACCTACCATCTATACCTAACCTTAAAGTTTTTTTCTTTAATTATTAATACCCCCAGGTGCTTAACTTAAACAATGGTAATTTGAGAGGCCAGGTAACCAAGTATTTTTTATTGTGAAATCTAGTGTTGAAGGGTCTTTCCTACAGAGCCTATGTTGCTTCATGGTGATATGGGCACTGCCTTTCAGAAGAGTTCATTACAGGGTTTTTACCAGCTTCTTGCAAGCTCTTGGCTGTGTTCGCACAGGGTCTTCACAGGGTTTTTACAGGGTCATCACAGGGTCTTCACACATTCTTCACAGGGTCTTCATCGAGTCCTTACAGGGAGTTAACCTGGTCTTCAAAAGGTCTAATCTTAGTCCTAAGATTGTCTTCACTGGGTGCTCACAGGGTCTTCACTGGGTTCTTACAGGGTCTTCACAGGGTCCTCATTGGGTCTTCACAGGATCCTCAAGTATTCCAATGTCATGACAAAAGGGTCTTCACTGTGTTCCCAGAGGGTCTTCACAGGGTTCTTACAGGGTCTTCACATGTTCTTCACAGGGTCTTCATTGAGTCCTTACAAGAAATTCACCTGGTCTTTACAGGGTCTATCCTTAATCCTAACAGGGACTTCACAGGCTTCCTAGGGTCTTCACTGGGTTCTCACAGGGTCTTCAGTGAGTTCTTACAGGGTCTCTACAGGGTCATCACAAGGTCTGTACAGGGTCTTCACAGGGTCCTTGTCAGGTCTTTACAGGATCCTCAAGTCTTCCAATGTCATGACACAAAGGATGGTAACAAGACCAGTTGACTGTGTTTGATTCCAAACACCACTTTCCAGTATCAAAAGAGACACTCCAGATCATCATGTGACAGTGGACTCTGATAAATGAAATTAGGTCCTATGCCTCTTACACACGATCAAAATTTTCAGCGGAAAAACCTTGGATGGTTTTTCTGACGGAATTCCACTAAAGCTTGGCTTGCATACACACGGTCACACAAAAGTTCTCTGAACTTTTGACCGTCAAGAACGCGGTGACGTACAACACTAGGACGAGCCGAGAAAATGAAGTTCAATGCCTCCGAGCATGCGTCGAATTGTTTCTGAGCATGCGTAGGAATTTTGCGTGTCGTAATTGCTACAAACGATCGAAATTTCCGATAGGAACTTTTTCCGTCGGAAAATTAGAGAACCTGCTCTCAATCTTTTACTGGCGGAAATTCCGCCAGCAAAAGTCCGATAGAGCATACACACGGTCTGAATTTCCAACCAAAAGCTCACATCGGACTTTTGCTGACGGAATTTCCGATCCTGTGTACGGGCATAAGAAGCTTTAAAAAAATTATAATAATAATTAATATGGACTTTAAAAACGACATAATGGCTGACTGTATGTAGCCATGATATAAAAGTTACACAGTTACATAGTAGGTGAGGTTGAAAAAAGACACAAGTCCATCAAGTCCAACCTATGTGTGTGATTATATGTCAGTATTACTTTGTATATCCCTGTATGTTGCGGCCTTTCAGGTACTTATATAATAGGTTTTTGAAACTATTGATGCCCCCCGCTGTGACCACCGCCTGTGGAAAGGAATTCCACATCCTTGCCACTCTTATGCCCTGTACACACGTTGGACATTGATCGGACATTCCGACAACAAAATCCTAGGATTTTTTCCGACGGATGTTGGTTCAGACTTGTCTTGCATACACACAGTCACACAAAGTTGTCGTAAAATCCGATCGTTCTGAACGCGGTGATGTAAAACACGTACGTCTGGACTATAAACGGGGCAGTAGCCAATAGCTTTCGTCTCTTAATCTATTCTGAGCATGCGTGGCACTTTGTGCATCGGATTTGTGTACACACGATCGGCATTTCCGACAACGGATTTTGTTTTCGGAAAATTTTATAGCCTGCTCTCAAACTTTGTGTGTCGGAAATTGCTATGGAAAATGTGTGATGGAGCCTACACATGGTCGGAATTTCCGACAACAAGGTCCTATCACACATTTTCCATCGGAAAATCCTATTGTGTGTACAGGGCATTACAGTAAAGAACCCTCTACATAGTTTAAGGTTAAATCTCTTTTCTTCTAATTTTAATGAGTGGCCACTTGTCTTGGTAAACTCCCTTCCGTGAAAATGTTTTATCCCTATTGTGGGGTCACCAGTATGGTATTTGTAAATTGAAATCATATCCCCTCTCAAGCATCTCTTCTCCAGAGAGAATAAGTTCAGTGCTCGCAACCTTTCCTCATAACTAATATCCTCCAGACCCTTTATTAGCTTTGACACCCTTCTTTGTACTCGCTCCATTTCCAGTACATCCTTCCTGAGGACTGGTGCCCAGAACTGGATGGCATACTCCAGGTGCGGCCGGACCAAAGTCTTGTAGAGTGGAAGAATTATTGCTTGAACCCTGGAGTTAATCCCCTTTTTAATGAATGCCAATATTCTATTTGCTTTGGTAGCAGCAGCTTAGCATTGCATGCCATTGCTGAGCCTATTATCTACTAGGACCCCAGGTCCTTTTTCCATCCTAGATTTCCCCAGAGGTTCTCCCCCTAGTGTATAGATTGAATTCATATTTTTCCACATCCTGCAGATAAGTTATTGCCCTGCTTAGCTTAGTATTGTCCGCAAATACAGAGATTGAACTGTTTACCCCATCCTCCAGGTCATTTATGAACAAATTAAATAGGATTGGTCCCAGCACAGAACCCTGTGGGACTCTACTACCCACCCCTGACCATTCTGAGTATTCCCAATTTATCACCACCCTCTGAACTCGCCCTTCTAGCCAGTTTTCAATCCATGTACTCAGCCTATGGTCCATGCCAACAGACCTTATTTTGTACAGTAAACATTTATTGGAGACTGTGTCAAATGCTTTTGTCCAGATCCAGATACACTACATCTATGGGCCTTCCTTTATCCAGATGCCAACTCACCTCCTCATAGAAGGTTAATAGACTGGTTTGGCAAGAATTATTCTTTATGAATCCATGCTGATTACTGCTAACGATACCGTTTTCATTACTAAAATCTTGTATATAGTCCCTTGTCATCCCCTCCAAGAGCTTGCATACTATTGATGTTAGGCTAACTGGTCTGTAATTTCCAGGGATGTATTTTGGCCCATTTTTAAATATTGGTGCTAAATTGGCTTTTCTCCAATCCGCTGGTACCATTGCAGTCAGTAGACTGTTAGTAAAAATTAGGAACAATGGTCTGGCAATTACTTGACTGAGTTCCCAGTGATTTATTAATGTTAGGTTTCCTAAGTCTAATTCTAATTCTGTCCTCTGTTAGCCATGGAGGTGCTTCCTGTGATGTGTCATGAGGATAAACACTGCAGTTTTGATTACTGAAGCCCCCCCGATTCCCTCGTGAAGACTGAGGAGAAGAATAAATTCAAGACCTTTGCCATCTCCCCATCCTTTGTAACAACCAGATGTCCTTCCTCATTCTTTATGGGGCCAATATGGTCTTTTCTCCCTTTTTTACTGTTTACAAAGTGTTGTGAACGTTTTTGTTTATTTGTTTCTTTAAATACCATGGTAAATAAAAAAATTACCATTTTCTCTCATTTGCTTTCGCACATTAGCTGAAAGCATCAAAGTAATGCTTTTAGCAATTAAAATGGTGTGAAAATATAAGTGACTCTTATTAGCTGATATAACAGCCAGTAAACCATTAGAGCAATTAATATATCACGGTAATGAGCTCACATGACTTAATAACATTGGTATTAGTGCATTAGTGTATAACCCGCATGCTTAGTAAGAGAAGTTAGCTACAGGCTTTTAATACTATACAGTGATATGTGCAATGATGTGTGCAGGGTTGATATACATGCACATTTGTTTTGAAACATATATGACTTTTTCATTTGTTTTTCCAAATGTAATAGAATAATAAAAAAACATACAATTTGGTCTGTGCAAAAATGTAGAACCCTGTCAGCAAAAACTATCTACTATACTACACCGTATGGCTAATAGTTTGTGGACCTGACCATTGCACTTATATGAGTCTATTGGCTACCCTTTCCAAAACCTTGGGTATTAATATGGAGTCCTTTTTAGGGAGTACACTCTTCTGGGAAGGTTTTCCACAATTGCAGTGTGTTTGTGGAAATGTGTGTCCATTCAGCCAGAAGAACAATAGTCCTCAGTAGGGTTGAAGTCAAGGCTCTTTGAGGGCCATTAAAGTTCCTCCACACCAAACTCACCAAGCCATGTCTTTATGGAGCTGGATATGTGCACATAGGGCACAGTCTTGCTAGAACAACATTTCGGGCGCCCTGGACAGGTAAGTGTCCATATTTTAAAAGTAAGCAGCTGCAGTATTTGTAGCTGCTGACTTTAAAAAAAAAAAATTTCGGCGGACCTTCGCTTTAATATAAATAAGTCACCAGGACCAGATCGCTTACACCTGAGGGTCCTTAAGGAACTCAGCCAGGTGATAGCTGGACCATTGTTCCTAATTTTTATAGACAGTTTACTGACTGGAATGGTGCCAGCTAATTGGAGAAAAGCAAACGTGGTACCAATATTTAAATGGAGGGTCGAGATACATCCATGGAAACTACAGGCTAGTTAGCCTAACATCAATAAACTGAAAGCTATTGGAGGGGATGATAAGGGACTAAATCCAAGATTTTAGTAATGAAAACTGTTTCATTAGTAGTAATCAGCATAGATTCATGAAAAATCATTCTTGCCAGACCAATCTATTAATGTTCCATGAAGAAGTGAGCTGCCATCTAGATAAAGGAAGGCCTGTGGGTGTCCGTGTCTGTGTCTGTATTTTGCAAAGGCATTTGATTAAACTCAATCTTAATATTTGCGGACGATACAAAGTTTAGGCAGGGCAATAACTTCACAGCAGGAAACCTTACAAGAAGACCTGAATAAAATAATGCATATAGCATAAAGGGGACGGATGTATATCTCCATATACCGGGACTTTAAATTTACAAGGAAAGGGGGGTGGTGCGCCTCCATCCCTATTTTGAACACAAAAATAAAAAACGAGTGTGGGACTTTAAATGAGGCAGGTTCAGACACAAATTTGAGAGTAAAGATAAAATTTATAATGTACATGAGTATAAGGTAGCGTAACGTTGTAAATAACAAAAAAAAAGTCCCTGAAATATGGCTAATATGTTTATTTCCATAGTTACATAGTCGGTAAGGTTGAATAAAGACACCAGTCCATCCAGTTCAACCTGTGGTGTGTGAGTGTGCATGTGTTTATATCAATAGTAAATCATATACCCCTGTATGATGTGAACGTTAAGACGCCCATCTAATAGATTTTTTAAACTATCAACGCTCACTGATGATACCAATGCTTGTGGAAGGGAATTCCACATCCCTACCACTCTGACAGTAAATAACCCTCTACGTAGTTTAAGGTTAAACCTCTTTTCTTCTAATTTTAATGAGTGGCCACGTGTCTTGTTAAACTCCATTACGTGAAAAAGTTTTATCCCTATTGTGGGGTCACCAGTACGGTATTTGTATATTAAAATCATATCCCCTCTCAAGCGTATCTCCTCCAGAGAGAATAAGTTTAGTGTTCGGAACCTTTCCTCATAACTAAGATCCTCCAGAGCCTTTATTAGCTTTGTTGCCCTTCTCAGGTCTCTCTCCAGTTCCAGTACATCCTTCCTGAGGACTGGTGCCCAGAACTGGACAGCATACTCCAGGTGCGGCCGGACCAGAGTCTTGTAGAGCGGGAGAATTATCGTTTTATCTCTGGAGTTGATCCCCTTTTTAATGCATGCCAATATTCTGTTTGCTTTGTTAGCAGCAGCTTGGCATTGCATGCCATTGCTGAGCCTATCATCTACTAGGACCCCCAGGTCCTTTTCCATCCTAGATTCCCCCAGAGGTTCTCCCCCCAGTGTATAGGTTGCATTCATATTTTTGCCACCCAAATGCATTACTTTACATTTTTCTACATTAAACCTCATTTGCCATGTACAGTATTTGCCCGACCCACTATTTTATTCAAAAATAAAAAACGAGTGTGGGACTTTAAATGAGGCAGGTTTAGACACAAATTTGAGAGTAAAGATAACATTTATAATGTACATGAGTATAAGGTAGTGTAATGTTGTAAATAACAAATAGTTGCTCAGTGCATATGCAGACATCTTGGGAAATACATAGCATACATATAAACAGAGTATACAACATGATTGCCATAACAGGGGGACACTGAATACATAATTCATGAGTATGACTTGTAGTATACAGTAAAACTCATAAAAAATCTTGATGGGAATATGAGAGGTGGTATCCTCAAAAGCTAGACGCGTTTCATCGGTATACCGACTCACTGAATAGTTTTATTATTTACAGATATTTTATATTTGCTCCTGATGAGTCGGCATACCGACGGAACGCGTTGAGATTTTGAGGATACCACCCCTCATATTCCCATCAAGATTTTTTTATGAATTTTACTGTATAACAAGACACGTGGCCACTCATTAAAATTAGAAGAAAAGAGGTTTAACCTTAAACTGCGTAGAGGAGCACTAAGGCCAAGCAAGCCCATAAACTTCTATGCAGAGAACTGAGAGTCCTGGGTGTTGTGGTTTGAGATGGCATCCATATTATGGGACGTATGGACCAAATCCCAATAGACACTGTGCAGTAGGAGGAGTGAAGAGATAACTTCTATTAACCTCTTGACGCTGTGTGGCCGCATATATGCAGCCCTGTGTAAAGCACTTACCGTGCTGAGAGCACTCTCCCTGCACGCTCCCAGCACGGTAGTTGGCAGGGATGGGTAAACTCCTGATCCATACTTGCGATCGGAAGCTTTCTGATCATGTGACCGATGTGACGGCCAATCACAGTGGTCACATGACCCGAATGCCTGTCAACTCTTAAAGGACCGGGAAGTGGTCGGAGTGAACAGGTTAAACTGCCTGGATATTTGCTTGCCAGCTGGAGACCAAACCAGTGGAGATTTGAGCCTGACACTATGAATGAGGACAACCGTGGGCAATACAGCACTGCCCCATCACAGCACCTGCACCATTGGAGTGTCCACTCACCCTCCGCTTCCCACCGCTGGTTACTTGAGGCTTTCAGTGAGGGACCGAGCAGGACCCTTCTTCTACAGTGAAAGGGTCACCGTGGGGGCCATGCTCTGTAGACACTTGGAGCCAACTTAGGAGCAAACCAGAACAAGTACCCCCATAGCAAGAGGTTTGATATGGCGGACATTCCCCGGGGGAGGAGCCAGGAGCTCCAGCAGGGGACCCCAGAAGAGGAGGATCGGGGTTGCTTTTTGTGAAACCTTTGCCCAGAGCAGGTAAGTACGCCATGTTTGTTTTAACTTTTGCGCAAACCAACCAATATACACTTATTGCGATTTTTTACCAAAAATATGCAGAAGAATACATACTGGCCTAAACTGAGAAAGAAATTTTTTTTTTAATATATATTTTTTGGGGATATTTATTTAAAGTAAAAAATATTGCTTTTTTTCCAAAATTGTTGCTCTTTTTTTGTTTATAGCACAAAAAATAAAAAACCGCAGAGATTATCAAATACCACCAAAAGAAAGCTCTATTTGTGGGAAAAAAAGGAAGTAAATTTTGTTTGGGTGCAATGTCGCACGACTGCGCAATTGTCAGTTAAAGCAACACAGTGCCATATCGCAAAAAGTGCTCTGGTCAGGAAGGGGGTAAATCCTTCTGGGGCTGAAGTGGTTAAAAAATGTTTACACTTCTTATTGTAAATTTCTAACCATCAGTATCAAATGAAACTCTAGGCAAACAAACAATGCAAAATCCAAATATCTTCATCTTGTCTGATAAAAGATTTCTAATTCAGTTCAGTTAGCCTTGTGATTTACACAACTCTTGCACATTGTGCAGCCAGGCAGAAAACACTGAAACTTCTTGGTTCAGCTTTACTGTGTTCTGGATCACCTCTCTGCTTGGATGAGGGAGATACATCTGATTCATCTAGTGAGCAGATTGGAGCTGAAGGAGTAACACTTGAAGCTGTATTGTTGTCTCCCCTCTGGTTGGGCAATGTGGCAGAGATGTGTAAGTCACAAGAGTAGCTGAACACAATTTCAAATGTTTTTAGCAGGTAATAAAGTAAATGTATATCTGATTTAAGGCGGTATTAAACCCAAAACCAAAAATGTAATATATTGCAGCTTACTGATCATTAGATGTAGTAGCTGCACTAGTTTTCTTTTTTTAATCTTTTTCCCTCTGTTTTCACCTGGTGATCTGACCAGTAACACACCTCTTGTATTAGAATGTCCCCACTCTGGATGGAGGAGCAACAGGGGGTACCCTTGGAGAGCAGCATGTCAGTCTGGGGGGGGGGGGGGGTTTAGATGTATTAGCAGATTTAGCTACACTAACAAATTGAAGGTAAACTCAAGCTAACACTACAGTTACAGAAACTATTTTTTTTTTTTCTTTTGGAATAAAGGTTTTACATAAATAAGTAAAAGCTGATCATTGTAAGCATCCCTGTCGGTGGTAGATGGTTTGTCTCAACCCTGTAAACTGCTACATTTGCAGGAGAGCTTGTTCTGTTGTAAAAAACAACAAGCTTACTGGCCATTTCACCAGGTAAAATTAAAAGAAAGAAAAAAAGACATAAAAGGAAAACAAATGCAGCCATTCCATCTAATGGGGCGTACACACGGTCGGACTTTTCGTCTACAAAAGTCCGACAGCCTGTCCGACAGACTTCCGGCGGACTTTCGGCGGACTTGCAGCAGACTTTCTAACGAACTGACTTGCCTACACACGACCACAAAAAAGTCCGACGGATTCGTACGTGATGACGTACACCGGACTAAAATAAGGAAGTTCATAGCCAGAAGCCAATAGCTGCCCTAGCGTGGGTTGTTGTCCGTCGGACTAGCACACAGACGAGCGGATTTCGGGGTCCGTCGTAGTTACGACGTAAAGATTTGAAGCATGTTTCAAATCTAAAGTCCGTCGGATTTGAGGCTGAAAAAGTCTGCTGAAAGTCCGGAGAAGCCCACACACGATCGGATTACCAGCCAGCTTTAGTCCGTCGGCGTCCGTTGGACTTTTGTAGACGAAAAGTCCGACCGTGTGTACGCCCCATAAGAATTGGTAAGCTGCAATAAAATAAATGTTTGCTTTAGAGTTTATTACTGCTTTCATGTGTCATTGGCTATTTTGGCATAATATTAGTGTAGTAATCTTATTATTTATATTTTTAATTATTTTTTCCTCTTATTACCATTATCATTATTAATATTATTAATATTATTTTTTGCTATTATTATTTTTTTTCAGTATATTTTTATATACTTCTTCCCCTTTTTTTTCTTCATATTATTTTTATTTCTTGGTAATTTGCGAAACTTGTCGTGCTTTATTTTTTCATGCAACAGATGATACCACATATTTCCCCAAGATTCCTTATCCTGATGAAGTTTATGTTTATGTGAGATAATCTTTTATTGACTCATGCCATTTTTCTTCTTATTCTTCTTATTATTTATATTGTTATTATTGTTGTTTTTTATTTTTTCTTATTATTATTTATATTGTTATTATTCCTTCTTCTTCCTATTATTGTTATTTATATTGTTATTATTGCTTCTTTTTTTCTTCTTCTTAATATTATTTTTATTATTGCTTGGTAATTTATTTTTTCATGCAACAGATGATTCCACATATTCCCCCAAGATTCCTTATCCTGAGAAACGTTATATTTATGTGAGATAATCTTGTATTGACTCATGTCATTCTTCTTCTTTATATTGTTATTATTCCTTATTATTATTATTATTATTATTTATATTATTATTATTATGGTTTATATTGTTATTATTCCCTCTTCTTTTTCTTCTTCTTAATATTATTAATATGTTTTGCTATTATTTTATATTTTTTTGTTTATATCTTTATTATTCCCTCTTCTTACCCTTCTTCTTCTTCATATTATTTTTATTCTTGGTAATTTAGGGAACTTGACGTACTTTATTTTTTCATGCAACAAATGACTCCACATATTCCCCCAAGATTCCTTATCCTGAGAAACGTTATGTTTATGTGAGATAATCTTGTATTGACTCATGTCATTCTTCTTGTTTATATTGTTATTATTCCTTATTATTATTATTATTATTATTATTATTATTATTATTATTATTATTATTATTATGGTTTATATTGTTATTATTCCCTCTTCTTTTTCTTCTTCTTAATATTATTAATATGTTTTGCTATTATTATATTATTTTATTTATATCTTTATTATTCCTTCTTCTTCCCCTTCTTCTTCTTCATATTATTTTTATTTCTTGGTAATTTAGGGAACTTGACGTACTTTATTTTTTCATGCAACAAATGACTCCACATATTCCCCCAAGATTCCTTATCCTGAGAAACATTACGTTTATGTGAGATAATCTTGTATTGACTCATGTCATTCTTCTTGTTTATATTGTTATTATTCCTTATTATTATTATTATTATTATTATTATTATTATTATTATTATTATTATTATGGTTTATATTGTTATTATTCCCTCTTCTTTTTCTTCTTCTTAATATTATTAATATTTTTTGCTATTATTATATTATTTTTATTTATATCTTTATTATTCCTTCTTCCCCTACTTCTTCTTCATATTATTTTTATTTCTTGGTAAATTTGGGGAACTTGACATACTTTATTTTTTCATGCAACAAACGACTCCACATATTCCCCCAAGATTCCTTATCCTGAGGAACTTTATGTTTATGCGAGATAATCTTTTATTGACTCATGCCACTCTCACTTCTAAGCAACAAACCTTGTGATTTTTAAAAGTTTGTTTTGAACATCTCTTGGGCTGTTGGAACATTGACGGATTCCTTCCCTCCTCGCTCTTCCCTTAGACGCCCCAGCTGTTGACCTATCGGCTAAGCGATATTCATGAGAACATGAAAGGGCTGAGACTTTGTGACCGTGGCTCACTAATTATCCTTGAAAGGTATTTAATCAAACAATTGATTACTTCAATTTGGAGCAGCCTGTCTATTAAAGTCTGCTATTGACATACTGTCAAGGATCAAGTTGACAAGCTGAACTCCGGGGAAGTATAAGCATAGCACGTTGGTGCAATGGACCTCTTCTATTCTCTTCTCCCCATAGAATTTTGTAAACGTGTACAAAGAATCTGCCCTAATGATCTGTACATGATAATGTCTTTGGATCAAAATGGAGAACAGAGAGAATAGCATTAAATATATATAGGTAATTTACTGAGATACTGTATTCATTTGGGTATTGACCATAGTGTGCGAGCTTGAAAAACCTTCAGATATTTCTCCAAAACCTATATATGTTTTCTGGGAGAGCTTAACCTCAATCTCCAAATTCAAACAAAATCTATTTTTTGTTTAAAGAATTTAAAATGAAGTGCCCAATGTGCTTAAATATGTAAAATATGCTGCAATACTCACCGCCTTTTGGTGCTGTACTCACATTCTCACTGCTCAATACAGCGGTCACACCTACCCCTAGCATTGGTTTTCAGGCACTATAGTTGGCTTCTGTGTGCTTTGCCTATAACAGCCCCCCTTTCCTATAAGTCAAGCAGGCCCCCAGGTCTTATACACAATGCTATAGTCCCTGGCTACAACGCTGGGGCAGGCGCAGACTAAGCACAGTGAACAGGTACTGGCGGTTGGCAGACAGGCAGGGTGGTCCAGTGACAGTCTGGTTTCAAGGCAGGCTGAGTTCTGAGCATAGTCAAAATCCAATCCAAGGTCATTGTGACGGAATGTCCCACACTCGAGTGTGCTTGAGTGCTTTCGTCAGTATATTGCTTCCTAAGTCCTGGAACACTAGACCAATGGATCTGGCAATAGTAACCCCCAAGAACCAGACGACACCAGTCTTGGAGCTCATCAGGAATAGCCTGCTTTATTTGAGATGGGTTCCAGAGTCTGTGTGTCTTGGGGGGACATGGACCTGAATCCAAGGTAACAGCACCTCAAGGGTCCCCAGGCATAAAGCTCACAAAAAGCACCGTTCCCCCAAAATCCAGGGCCCATAATCAGTAGGCAAGAAGCCAGCATTCAGTCTCCAAAAGCCTCTGTCCCGGGTGAGTCCATCACAGTCATCAACAAGGGGATCCAAACTAGCTGGCGGGTGAAGATGGAGGTCAAGACATGGGAATAAGTCAGTAAGACAGGAAACTTATTGCAAACACTATCACAAGAATGACACTGAGGGCTTGGCAGGCTTAAAACAGGTTTGAACACCACCCAGAGGCTGTGTCTAGCAATCACCCTGCTGGTGAACAGACAGACAGGGAGAGTGCAGCTCAGCCAAAACCAGGATGATGGATGGAGACCAGAAGCTACCATTGGTCAAGAGCGGAAAACGCTCCTGACACCATCGCTACCCATTCTTTTCCATACTGAATGACACCCAGCATCATTTAACTCACTTCCTGTAAGCTCAGGCCATCGTGGACACCCCCACTGTGGGTACATCGCCACACTAGCCTGGGCCCATGGGAGAATGGTGGCCATGTTGCTATACAAGCCCATTGCCTGCATGAAGCAGAAACGTCCTTGGCTGGAGAAGAACATAAGATGAAGAAAACCGTGAGGTTGAGTGGTGGAGAATTTAAACATCAATCACTTTCTTAATGTTGGCCTCCATAGGAGAAACCTACCTTTAATACCTGCCCCAGTGAAACCCTTTGCCATCTTGACATCTCCCAATGGGCAGTAAGGAAGCAGAGTGTCTGAAGGCATTCTGAAGCAATTAGAATATTCTGTTTTCTTCTCATGATCTTCACCGAAACAAGAAGGAGAGAATTCGTTTTCCACTCATCGTGCTGAAGTGTCCTTATATTCGGCTTCACAGAACACTGACGTATTATATGTCCCTCTCCCCATGTTAGTTGATCATTCACAAGGGATGCACAAGCTTCAACACATAAGGGAACAAAGGAAAGCACACAACTAGAACAGTAAAAACACTTTTAAACTGAAAGAATATATAAATCAACTTCACTCACATTAACTAGATCAGGTGCCTACAATACCTAAAGAGATATCTGAGGATATGGAGCGTCCAATCACGGTTGAAGAGTTGAGCAGAGTGATAGCAGACCTGCCCTCCGGGAAAAGTCCTGGGCCAGATGGGCTGACAAACTCATATTATAAGAAATTTCTCCCAGTTCTGGTAAAACCACTCTGCAGTTATTTTAACTCCATTAATGCTGCGAATCCACTCTCTCCAGAAGCATTACTGGCATATATAACGGTATTACCAAAAGAAGGAAAAGATCCCCAGGTGTGTGCTAACTACAGGCCTATCTCTCTGCTGAACTCCGATACAAAACTACTGGCAAAAATCCTGGCCTCGAGACTTCCGGAATATGTAGGTGATCTGGTACATCCAGATCAAACGGGGTTTATAAAAGGACGGGAAGCAAAGGACAATACCATCCGCGCTCTCAATGTATTGCATTGGATGCGACATGGTCCGGATAGAGCCCCAGGTATCACTCTGTCGATGGACGCCGAGAAGGCCTTCGACAGAGTGAACTGGGGCTTTATGAGAGCAGTATTGGGTAGGATAGGTCTGGGGGGAAAAATGCTAGGATGATCATGTCACTATATGGGAAACCAAGAGGAAGAATTAAGGTCAATGGGATAGTGTCCGAATGCTTCAACATACAAAACGGTACTAGGCAAGGGTGTCCACTGTCCCCTTTGATATTTGCGATAGTGATGGAACCATTTCTACGCAGAGTTAGAAAGAACGAGGAGATAGTGGGGACGTACATAGGACATGTGGAACATAAAGTAGCAGCATATGCGGATGACCTGTTATTTTTTCTCTCCGCTCCCCAGACATCTATAGCCGCACTGATGGCGGAGGGACAGAGATTCGGAGGGGTGTCTGGTTTCAAGATTAATTTTGAGAAATCAGTCATCTTTCCTAATAATATATCAGCGGAGATGGAGAGATCATTGAAAGAGATGTATCCATTTATATGGAATAAGGAGTCACTGACATACTTGGGGGTACAAATTAGCGCAGACCATGAACAATTGTATGAACGTAACTATGGCTCACTACTGAGAAGAAATAACAGAAGAGCTAAAGCAATGGAAGGGTAAATTTCTGACCTGGTTCGGAAGAATCA